>NC_081844.1:85005109-85243668 GCF_963259705.1 Myotis daubentonii | reverse complement strand
TCAGTTTACATATCTGGAAAAGTCGATGCTGTAAACTGTAAATTACTATACAGGAATGAGGTATTAGTTTTAACCATAAAATGTACTTAGCAAGCTAAATGAACTAATTGGTTTGCTGGCATCAGACTGCTGGTTTTGGTTTCTGCATCCATCGTTCATTACTTATTGTTATGTAACTGGGGCAAGTTACTTCTCTTTTCCTCATTCATAAAATGGATAACAAAAGTCCTTACCTCATAGGTGAGGATTAGATAAACCATACATTTAAAGTATGTAGCACATATTGATTGCTATTATTTTAATTGTTAGCTATATTAAGCATTACATTTAGACTCAGGGTGAAGCTATTTAGAAGTCATTGGCTTCCTGTTGAATGTTCTTAAAGCCCTGGCTGTATGAGTATGTCTATATCATGCAGTTACAATATTCATCAAAACACCAAATAAGTAATTTAAAATGCCAAATCAGATTTGTAAAGTCAGTGTTTTTCTGGAATGTGTGCCCTGAAGTTATAAGTTCCACAGTGTGCCTGGGGCCTTTGGTGGGGAAGTGGGTGGTGATCACAATGGTAAGGGTAGTGGCAGTTTCAAGACCCCCAAGCACATAGCAAACATTGCTAGCTGATGAACAAGCCCATTTCTTATTCTTGGAGCCACAACCAGACCTCATTTCCCAGGCCCCATGCCATTAGGTGTTACCGAGTGACACTGTGGGCCATAGTCTCTGCCGCAACCACCCAGCTCAGCCACTGCTGCATGAAGCTGACACAGGCAACACACAAAAAATGTGTGTGCTGCATTCCATCAACACCTTACAAAACGTTGCTGAAGTTTGTCAACTCCTGGACTAGAGCATGGTGAGCAAGGGAGAGCTGTGCCATGTGGTTGGAAAGGCAGAAACTGCCCGAGAGGAAGGGCCTTGTGGACTCTGGCGTGAAGTTTGCTTTTTATCCAAAGAGCAGGAGGGAAGCAGGCGTGTGACCTGATATACACAAGCCCAGGCCTCAGTGGATTGGCATTTCAGCTTTCAGTCGCCATGTAAACCACTGGTCCCATTATATTACCTCCTCTGAACTCTCCTCTGTGACAATCCAAAGCAAGCTCCTAACTGAGATGGTGTCTTTAGAGAAAGACCAGCAGGCAGACCCCGGGGCCTTCCTGAGGGGGCTTTGATAGCCTTGGTGAATTTGTCAAGGCTGTAACGGGAATCCACAGGCAGGATCCGAACCTGAATCTGCAGTGCACCATCCTCTCTTCCTGTCAGACTTACACCAAGTTCAGGTGACGCTCAGTAACTGTCAATGAAAACGTAACTGCCACCTCCGAGCCGCCTAGCCCGCCCCCACAGATGTTCCCACATTGGAATAACAATGGCAATAATCATAATGGTTAGTATTTATTAAACATAACTTTGAGCCAAGCATAGTTTAAAGCACTTTATATGATGATCTGCTTATATCCTCACAAGCCTTTCAGGTAGGACCGGGGTTAAGCCCCTTTTACAGTGAAAGTCAGGGGCCATGTGCCTTGTAAGATGAGCGGTGCGGCCAGGGAACTGAACCCACCTGGCGTGAGCAGAGTCTGGCACTGAACCGCTCCAACGTGGTGCCCCATAGAAGGCAGACACGTCCCAAAGGCTGCTGGTGGACACTGAACCTGTGGGGGAAAGCAAGGGCAGGGAAATCAGATCTTCAGGTTGTGAGGCTAACACGGCCTGATGCATCCAGCTATAGAAGAACTCTGTTGCCAACAGGTTCTCAGCTTGCAGAGTTCTGTTGTCTCAACGCTCCTTCCACCTCCACACTGGCCAGCGCCTTCCCACAGGGACAGGGATGCCCCGATCCCGTGATCTCCTGGATGGAGCTGGAGGGAGCGTGCTGAGGTTTCTATTGCCAACTCTTTTATTCTCTCTGCATCTTGTCTTTCTGCCTTTCTGCCCCTTTACGGTAACTTTGCATCCATGCTGTGTGAACTTCATAGTTAACCTCTGAGGGTAATTCCCTCCGCCCCACCCCACCAGAAGGGCAGTCCCAACGTGACTAATCGTGTTCACCCAGTAAGAAGCAAAGTGCTTCAGATCTTTATTTATACCTTCACTTAAAAAAAAAAAAAAAGCGCCATATCTGGGATGAAATGGTACGGACACAGTGTGTCACTCTCCGTAATGAAAATCCTAGCCTCTCCTGGTATAGACCACGGGTCCTCGTTGAGGATCAGGAATGTTCCACCTGCCCAGGTGTGCTCAGGAGCTCACTGAGGACAGGCTTCGTTCCCGAGCTCCTTTAAAAGACAGCATAACTGAAGGAAAAGATAAGCAAGACAAAGTCCATATAATTACTATGAATTAAATTCTCATGAGCAAATCAAATCCTACAGCCACTGACACTGATGCTCCACCCCCACCCTCCCCCGCTCCCACCCCAGTAAACTAGGCCAAAGCACATTTATAGAGAAGAGAGCAGACCCTGTCTGTGGAGCCTTCCCCACTGGAGACGCTGGGGAGGAGGCCGTCACGTAGCAGGGCCCTGAGCCCGGGACTTAGCCCCAGATTTCCAGCTGTTCGGTGTCCTGCAAGAGCTCAGACGTTTCTCAAGATGACTAACTTGTGCCTCTGAGACAGGATTTGACCCACTAATTAGTGTACCGTAAGTTTTAATAAGAACTTTTTTTTTTCAAATTGCCGCTGTGATGAGCCGATGAATTATCATGCGAGGTTTAAAAATTAGTCAAAGGAGTTTTGACAGCCAAATTCTTTAAACTCGGCCTTCCCTTGGCCTCTAACTATTCTTGATCCTAGTCTGCATGAACTTTTATTTCTCACCTAGAATGGAACATGTGTTTTTTTATAAAAGAAGTATTAATGGCATAACTCCTGTGCTTTATTATTTTAGCTGATTTGTATCACTGTATCAACATTCCAAAGAAAACAGAGAGCATATGTTGGTTTTTAATAACTTTTGTCTTTTTCTATTATTACCAGTGACATATAATTCACATGACATAAACTCCTCCATTTTAAAAAGTACAATTCAGCCCTAATTGGTTTGGCTCAGTGAATAGAGCGTCAGCCTGCGGATTGAAGGGTCCCAGGTTCAATTCCGGTCAAGGGCATGTACCTTGGTTGCGGGCACATCCCCAGTGGGGAGTGTGCAGGAGGCAGCTGATCAATGTTTCTCTCTCATCGATGTTTCTAATTCTCTATCCCTCTCCCCTCCTCTCTATAAAAAATCAATAAAATATATATTTTTTTAAAAAAGTACAATTCAGTGGGCTTTAGTATATTCTTGATTTTGTACAGTCATTCCCACAATCTAATTCCAGAGCATTTCTATCACCCCCAAAATAAACCCTGCACTTCTTTGCAGTCACTCCCATTCCCCTTCTTCCCAGACCCCCTGGCAGCCACTAATCAACTTTTGGTTTCTGGATTTGCCTGTTCTGGACCTTTCCTAGAAATGGAGTTATACACTATGTGGCCTTTCGTGTCTGTCTTCTTTCACTTAGCATAATGTGTTAAAAGTTCATCTGTATTGTAGTATGTATCAATCAGTACTTCAAGCCCTTTCATAGCTGAATGATACTCTATTGTATGCATATACCACATTGTGCTCACCTGTCTATCAGTTTATGGACATTTAGGTGGTTTCTACTTTTTGGCTATTATGAGTAATGGTATTATAAACATTCATGTATAAGTATTTATATGGACAGATGGCTTTATTTCTCCTGAGTAGATACCCAGGAGTGGAATTGCTGGGTCATATGGCAACTCTATGTTTAACTTTTTGAGGAAGTGCCACAGTGGCTGCACCATTTTACAACTGTCGGCAATATATGAGTTACCCTTAACACTGTTATTTTCTATTTTTTTTTATTAGAGCCATCCTTGTGGGTATGGAGTGACAGTTCATGTGTTTTTGCATTTCCCTAATAAGTAATGATGTTGAGCACTTTTTCATGTGCTTATTGGCCATTTGTGTGTCTTTAGAGAACTTTCTATTCACGTCATTTGCCCATCTTGTTTTGAAAACATAAGGTTGGCTTTTAGTATCAAGTTGTGAAAGTTCTTTGTATGTTCTGGATCAATACCCTTATCAGATGTATAATTTTCAAATATTTCATTCTGTGGGCTGTCTTTTCATTTTCTTCCTAATGTCCTTTGAAATAGAAAAATCTTCATTTTGATACAATCCAGGTTATCATTTTTTTCCTTGTTTGCCTGTGTTTTTGGTGGCTGCCTAATCCACAGTTATAGAGATATACACTTATGTGTTCCTCTGGTATTGTATAGTTTTACCTCATATTTAACTCTTTGATCCATTTTGAGTAATTTTTTGTACATGATGTGAGGCAAGAATCCAACTTCATTCTTTTGCATATGACTATCCCGTTGTCCCAGCACCATTTTGGGGGAAGATTATCTGTACTTCAAGAAAATTCCCAAATTATTTGATGGGCAGTTCAGTTGGAAACCAACAACAAGGGGTGGCCAAATAAAATACTATGGAGGGTCAAAGCAGGGAAGACTGTGTTGAAATTTCATACTTGGGAGGGAAAGCTAGGAAAAGCAAGAGAAAGCTGGGTACTAGTAAAGATGAGGGGAAAGGAAAAACAAGCTGCTGGTTGTCTAATGGAAAAGGAGAACTGAACAAGCAATGAACACCACTCCAGCCACTCCCACCTTGCACCACAGCCGGTCTTGGCTATGACTGTGTTGCATACCCTGCAATGACACGTACCTTCCACCAAGTCCGCGTCACACCTGACATCTATTTCAGAATATCCTATGGGCAAAAGAAGGAAGCATAAGAGCAAATAAGAATAAATAGTGAGAGAAACAACTAATATTTATTTATTGCTTACACGTGGCAGGCTATGTTCTAAGTGCTTTGCATATAAGAACTCAATCTTTACAACAATCCTATGAGGCAGGTACTGTTGTCTGTTCTCATTTAACATGTAAGGAGTCTGAGGCACAGCTTCTCAAAGTCACATAGCTAACAAGGGTCAGAGCCAGATTCGAACCCTGGCAGGTTTGCCCCAGAGCTTCACCATTCTGCTGCTTCTACAGGAAGGAAGGAATAAAGGCCGAGACCCATCAACATTGCAATTTAGAAAAGCTACTTGGAGCAAATCTCATTTGAAAGAAATGAACACACAAGTCCTTCTGAGCCCCTGCTGTTGGCCCAGCTCCCACAGGCCTGTTAGGAAGACCATGAGGACTCAAAGGGCACCCAGCCTCCCAGTGGCTGCAGGGGCCAGCGTTGGGTGGCTAGCCATTCAGACAGAGCCCAGTGGCAGTAGAGAGAAGCCAGGACGGTTGCCAGTTTCCATACTCCTGAAAAAGAGGCTCTCAAATTCGGGCTAATCAGGTCTCTTTTTGGTGAATTTCATTAAAAATCACCATCTAAAAGAGAAGGTGTTTTATCCTGAGTTATCCATGAGGGGGAAATGATTTTTTTTTTTAACTCGACTATTTTAGTAGCAGGAAAAGTTTGAATGATACCACCAGGGGCTCCAAAGAACTTTTGTTTCCAGAGAGGTTAAAATGTGTAAAATATCCGAAGCATACACTTTTGCAGCTGAACTTAGGATATTTAGGAACATTGCTTTACCGTGTTTCCTGATGATCACTGAAAGTAAGCCGTACGTGGGTTACATCTAGGGTAGGGATTGCCAACTTCGGCACTGCTGACATTTCGGGCTGTGTAATTCATGGTTGTGGGGGGCTGTCCTGTGCATAGTGGGATGGTTAACACCATTACTGGCCTCTGCCCACCAGAGGCCAATGAGACTACCCTCTTCCATCGCAACAACCAAAAATGTCTCCAGGCGCAATTGAAAGTATTTATAAACAGACTATATATTTAATAGCAAAAGATGAATGTGCTCGTGTCCTTGTCAGAGGGAGAGGGGCCAAAGGAACAGCTATAACAATATTGCCTTAGCTGGTTTGGCTCAGTAGATGGAGCATCTGCCTGTAGACTGAAGGGTCCCGGGTTTGATTCAGGTCAAGGGCACATGCTGGAGTTGCGGGCTCAATCACCAGTAGGGGGCGTGCAGGAGGCAGCCAATCAATGATTCTCTCTCATCAACACTAATAAAAGAGAAAAATGGTAATTGGCGTACAAGCTACCCTTTTCATTGGCTAATCAGGGCTATATGCAAATTAACTGACAACTAAGATTGGCAGTTAACTGACAACAAGATGGCGGTTAATTTGCATATGTAGGCACAATGCAGGGAGGCGAAAGGGAAAGCAGGAAGAAGCCCCCTGCCACTGACAGTGATCAGAAACCCAGGGGGGAGCTAAGAGCTGGGGGGCAGGGCAAAGGCGGCCCTGGGGCCGCCTTTGCCCTGCCCCCCAGCCATGATCGGAGAATCAGGTGCCTTTGCCGCCCTGGCCAGTGATAGCAGGAAGTAGGGGTGGAGCCAGCGATGGGAGCTGGGCACGGTCGAAGCTGGCAGTCCCAGGAGCTAGGGGTCCCTTGCCTGGGCCTAAAGCGAAGCCCACGATCGCGGGGCCGCTGCCACTGCGGGTCCCCGCTGCCTGGGCCAGACGCCTCAGCCAGAGGCGTCAGGCCTGGGCAAGGGGCCGATCCTGTGATTGGAGGGTAATGGGGGTCAATGCCTGAGGGCTCCCAGTATGTGAGAGGGGGCAGGCTGGGCTGAGGGACACTCCCCCCCCCCCGCCCCACACCCAGTGCAGGAATTTCGTGCACTGGGCCCCTAGTCATTGATGTTTCTATATCTCTCTCTCTCCCTCTTCTTTCCTCTCTGAAAATCAATAAAAATACATTAAAAAACAACAATATGTTGTTGGTGATAGTAAATTGGTAATACTGTTCTTATTATTACTAGTAGCTGCTACTACTGTTATTAGTGTCAAGGACAGTGCTAAGATTAGCATACGTAATCTCATTGAATCCTCACAACAGCCCTCAGGGGAAAACCAATCATGCCTATTTCACAGACAGGGAAACTGAGTAACTAGGTCAAGATCACACAGCTAGAAGCCTCAGAGCCTAGATTCTTTCTAGTTCCGCCCTAGTCTGAGCCAGTTCTGTTAACACTATTCTTCCTCTCCGCATGGTGATCATCACTCGAGCCTCAGACTATATCCATGGATCTGCCCACCACCAACTCTTGCTCATCCTTTAAGTTTTGACCTGCTTCCTCCAGAACCTCCCAGATTCCTGCCTTCACCCTCTGACCTCCTGTGCTCCTGTCATAACCTGTTCATCCTTTTTTTTCTTTAATTGCTTTTTCTGTATAACATCATCTGTTTGTGTTTGTCTCCTTTTCAGTGGGAGAACCTTGAGGACAGGAGCCTATCTTATTTATCTCTATCTCCAGTGCCTTGTTTATAGGCATACAATAGGAGCCCAATAATATGGGCTTTCTACTAAAAGCTCTGCAGGGAGAGAGATCAAGGAACATAATTACTTCTGTGTGTGTTAAAAGAGATAGGGAGTGAAAGTCCAGAGACCTGAGGGAGTCAACAAGAGGAAAAGAAACTTACCCAGATGGTGCAGTTGGAGGGTAGGGTGGGGCAGCAGGGAAGGGTCCTAAATCCAAAACCAAAGCCCATCTCCTGTCCCTCACTCAATGCTTTGTCCACTCTGTTAAACAAACTTTGATGGTGAAGTGAAAGGGATTTTGGGTGGCATTTATATAAGTAAACAAATGAATTTGTGGATTGACACATGGCCAACAATAAATTCATAAAAGGTAAATATTGATGTTTGAAGATTGTATATCACTATGTTCAGTGTGTTAGGCAAACTTGCATGTTCCTTTTGGTTCCTTGGCAAATCAGTGAGACTTCAGACAAGTCATTCCATTTCCCTGGGCTTTTATTTGCTGGTTAAAGAGCATGTGATCAACTTCTATGTGTTTAAATGTCCTTTTGAGCATGCTCAGCCGGTGTGGAAAATCTGTGGTTCTCTTGGGCTTTATAAGGATCAAATCCCACAGCGAAGTGTAACTTGTGTGGTTTATAGAATTGTAGTACCCTCCCCCCACCACACACACACACACCCAAGCTATGAGGAGCCTGATAAATCATATAGTGAAAATTTCCTATGGCTGAATTTCTTCTATAGAATCCCAGCAGGTGCTCAATGAGCCTCGCTTTACAATCCATGATAGAAGAGGGAAAGTGATTTCGTCTGAAGAAAGCTGGTATGTGGAGTGGTGTGGTGTGTTGTGGTGTGGTGGGGTAGGGTTTGGTGGGGTATGTGTGTGTGAGAGAGAGCAAGTCCTTTCTGATTGGAGTGTGCCTACGTGTCCATCTCACTTTCTGCAGGGATGATAATGATTTGTTGATTTCTTTACATTGCCAGTCCCTTACACAGAGCTTAGCGACAATATTCATGTAACATAACAGCACTCACAAATTGTCAGACACTATGCTAAATAGCTTATTTAATCTGTGTGAGAACCTTATGAGGCAAATACTATTATTATCTTTATTTTTCCCATAAAGAAACTAGGATTCAGAGAGGTTAAGTAACTTGCCTAAAGACATATGTCTAACAAGAGGTAGAGTCTCAAGTCTATTTCAGACTGAGCTGGAGCTATTAATAACTAAATAAATGTTTACTGAATCCAACTAATGATATCCCTATCCACCACCACACCTATCCTCTGCTACAGAGGAGAAAGAAGTATAAAGTATCCATATGTAAAACAGTAGCAATATTTATAAAAGAATTGTGAATTTAATTCAACTAAGGGATTAATTTTTTATAGTAGTGTTTTCCTTTCAGCTATCAGATTTGGGTTTCAAAAACACCAATAATAATAAGATACTAAAATATTTTAATATATACTTCACTAGACCATATTTACAGGTACTATATTTAAGTTAATATATTATCAAATCTACTATAAACAAAGCAATAAAATATAAGGCTGGATTGATATGGAAGGCAGAGTAATAATTTAGGCTGCCCTAAAGAGAAGAAATCAGATAAGACATTTCTTTGGGAGGATTACCGGGTTTTTGTTTTTCTTTTAAATCACAGCCTAAAATAGAGATGCAGTTTCTATATTAATTGAAATGAAAATCTGAGCCAGATGCAACTAGAATGACTGAATTAACTAAAAGTTGATATTCTCATTTATGTTGGTGTATTTTAAATAAAGGAGTTTGACCATCTCAGCTAGTTAATCATTAACAGGAAACTCTAGCCAAACTCGCAAAGCAGGTAAAGTTTATTTTTAGGCATTCAACTGGCGTCTCTCTCTGGCTTCTCCTTCTCCTTGGGGGTCACCTAGATGGCAGCTAACCCCAGCCTGCCTCTCTCCTCCAGAAGGAAGGAGCAGCACACCATGTTGTAGGCCTTTACTTCTTAAGTCAGGAGCCTTTCGGATTCGAGTGTGAAAAAGCTAACTGACTGGCTGAAACAAACAAAACAAATTTATTTCTCAGAATATGTAATAGTCAGGTATAGGGATAGCCCTCGCCTCAGGATTTAGATTCAAATTATGTAATTGGGAATCTTTCTATTTCCAGATCTCTTTTCTTTTTCTTTTTTTCTTTTTTTGTCAACCTCATCTGATGGAGGCTCTAAGTGGTAGAATACAGTTGCTCCAGACTCGCATCTTATCAGCTTACCTATTACTGTTGAAAAAGGGCAAGTTTCTGAATAGTCCCAGAAGGTCTACAATGAAGTATCATGCACCTATCTCTGAACAGAGACTCTAATAGTCCAGGCCTGGCCCATCCATAGATTTTGGGATGGGGTTAATCCCACCACCAACACATGACCTGAAGTTCGGGAAAGGACAGTTTTCCAAAAGGAAAATTCAGATTCTAGTACCGTATGCGGAGAGTGGATGGATGTGTGGCAGGTAAAAAACAATCTCTACCCACCATATGGTCATGATCAAGGACATCATAGGAGGAAGGTTGTTCATCAAATGCATGGTGGTGTCCCTAAATAATCCTTTGCAGGTGACGTTTCCCAGTTCATATGGAAACCAATCCTCTTGAATTTATAATACAGTTAACATAAGGATGCATTCAGCAAAGACAATTAGTCAGACACAGGGATCTTCTGCACAGCCATCCATGACTCCTGCTCTAATTGAATTTTTCTAAAATGCCTAAAGGAAGATGAAAGTAGAAAATGAGCTGGCAATGGACAAGCATTTTTTAAAAATAAGCCCACTAATGTAGCACATTTGGGTGCTTCATGATTGTTATGAATTATATTTGCCTGAAGATTTCTATACTAAAGAGATACTTTCACAATGGCGCAAGGATATTCATTGCAGCATGGCTTACAATCATGAAAAATGGGAAACAAATATCTACCTACAAAAAGAAGGTTACGTAAATTATAATATAGTCAAACAATAGAAAAATGTGCTATTACTTAAAAGTGTTGACATAAAAAGATGCCCCAGATCATGTAATGAATAAAGTTGAAAAATATACATACTGACATCCCATTTTTTAAAACTTATGTACGTGTATACATGCACGCACTCACACATGCATAGACAAAAATGGTCTGGAAGTATGCATATCAGCTCTTAAAAATAGTTACATCTGCAAAATGGGATTCTGTGGGGGAGAGAGTTTTTACTTTATGTATTTCTGCCTTTTTATATTTGGATTTTAAAAAGTAAGTATGTATTTTTAAGGCAGGTATTATTTTTTAAAAAAAACTTTTTTTTATAGACAGAAGTACTAACTAAAGTTATGTTTTGTTCTTCCAAGGCCACCCACACAAAGACAACCATTTCTCTTGGGAGACTCCAATCTTCCTTATGTAAAATATTTCCCCACTTGTCATATTCATAACTCATACCCTCACTCCTTACTGCTCTCCATTTGCTCTATAGAGTGACACAGTCAGGACTCACAGCCTTATTAAGCATTATTTCTAATTAAAAAAAAAAAGACTAACTTGTAAAGCATTTGTGGAATGTGCTAACAGAATAGCCATTCAATAACCTATTTATTTTTTTCACAGTCTATCCCCTCACTAATTCCAGACAGGACTTGAACTGTTCATAATAAAAATAATTAAATAGCTGTAGCCGATTTGGCTCAATGGGTAAGAGCATGGGCCTGCAGACTGAAGGCTCCCAGGTTTGATTCCAGTCAAGGGCACATACCTCGGTTGCAGGCCTGGGCCCTGGTCAGGGCTTGTGCAGGAGGCAACCAATCCATGTGTTTCTCTCACATCGCTATTTCTCTCTGTCTTTCCCTCTCTCTTCCACTCTCTCTAAAAATGAATGGGAAAAATATCCTCAGGTGAGGATAAATACATACATATATATACATACATACATACATACATACATAAATATAGATATCTCATAGATGGAATAAAATTGAACAATTAGAAACTGATCAAGGAGACTGTTGGTCTGATAAACAGAAACATATGTGATGACATCACTGAGAAGTAAAATAGAAAATGAAAATCAGGAACAAGGAAAGAGAAATAAAAACACTCTGGACATCATTCAATAACTATTTGCTGATGGTAATTATAGGGATGGAAAACCCATTGGACCTATGGAGCTAAAATTAATCAGCAAGTATTCACGGAGTGCCTCCTGCTTCTATTACTGGTTCTGGCTTCCTGCCTGCCCAGTGCCCAGGCTGGAGACATTTGCATGACATTCAGCTTGTCAAGACAGAAGGAGCAAAATAAGCAGGCAGGGCTCACAGCAGCCTTCTCTACCCCATCATGCTCGTTAGAATCACAGTCAAGGGAGACAGATTCCTTCTGTGAAAGACTATAAAACCAGCTTAAACATTGTAAACATCACTACATCACCCGAAAAGAGCCCAATTAAATGGAAGTACTGTTTCTGCAAGCAACAGTCAATTCATTTGTGTATTATTTGGAAATTTTAAAGTACAAATCCATATTCTTTTTCTACTGAAATCAGGAACAGAAATTAGTAGGACTTTTAACAACGATACTTAATTTCCAGGGTTCATTCCCTTGTGGACAAACATTTTAGGTAATGACTAATTTCCTTAAAATGTAAAATATGATGTTTATGTCACTGTTAATATTTTGATAAGTAGCTGTTGTAATGGACATCTGTTATTTTGTGCATGCCCAGCTTCCCCTTTCTCCTACTTTACTTTAAAAGTCCAGTTATCTCTCTCCCATCCCTTCCCTCCCTCCCTCTCTCTCTCTCTGATTATCCCACTCTTAGATGTCAGTGATAGACACTTGACCTAGGTTTTGCCTATCAGGGTACACATTGCTTACATCCCATAGTTCAGGGGTGAGCATGTGACCCAACTAGGCCAATGAAACCCCTCCCAGGGACATCCACTACTGTTATTGGACAAAAAGGACTCTCTTCCACTGAAGTTACTAAGCTGGTAAGATGGTTTAAATCCAGGTGCTGCAGGCCACCAGGTGGAAGTAGCCTTCCCAGGAATAAAGCCAAAATAGAGGAAAGGAAAGCTAAGTGGACAGTCTGCCAGGGGTCTACGGCCCGCGGGCCACATGCGGCCCGCCGAAAACATATATCTGGCCCGCCGGGTGTTTTTGCCACCGCTGCCTGTCCTGCTTAGCAGCCGACCCGTCCTGGGCCCTAAGTGCACATGTGTGGAATGTCTGAGGGACAGTGAACTGGCCCCCTGTTTAAAAAGTTTGAGGACCTCTAAGCCCTTTTGACATTGTCTGAGCCCCTGGATCCATCCTGCCTAACATGAACATTCCTCTGGAATTTTAAGTAAATCAATAGTTTTCTCTTTGCTTTGCCAGTTTGGTTTCTTTTAAATGCTCAAAAAAATGTTCTGATAGAATACTAATGGTAAGCTTTCTTTGTAAGTGTTATTTCCATAAGTAATAACCAAATAACCTGTAGGGAACCCTTTATCAAATCAGGAACCCTCCTTGACCACCATCTCCATACCCACACCTACTTCCTTCTTAAACACCCAATGACTTCTTAATGCATATTTCTGGAGTGGTAATGACTTGTTACTAAATCTGTCTGCATTTCCTCCAGCGTAGAGATTATATCTTAACAATTTTATATTCCCACAGCCTTCCAGTGGGGCCTAACAGGTAATAGTTGCTATTTTGTTGAAGGAATTATATGTTGCTGAAGGAATAAATGGATGGGAGAGACAGTTAGTTGGGAAAGTCCCTACTATTAATAAAGATTCTATAATTAATTGAAATCATCAATAAAATAGCTAATTATCAGGAGACCAAAGTGAACCAAATTGATATTACAAACAGAATCCTGAAAGTGTCCGTCATTGGTAGCACTGTAGTTGATAATTTGTCCTTTCTTTGGCCATTGGAGTTGAAAGGGTGGGTAAATGGTAAGTGGTTATTCTTTCTTTTATAAAACATTTACTGTTTTTTAAATGCCATAAAATTTCATAATTTCTCTTGAAAAATGTTAAAACCAAAGTATACAACCTGCAGTGTGGAGTATAGATTTTAGTTTGTAAGGGAGGAGGCAGGGTAGCCAGAAGCTTTCTGAAAACTAGTAGGCAATACAGTAGGGTGACTTATGATAGGGTCCTTCTTTATGACGGAGCCAGGAAAAACTGTCAACAAGGCCATGAGTAATGTAAAAATAGAAAGCACTATCTTTGCAGCACAAGGTGATTGAGTGAGGGAGAGTTTCAAAATTAAAATGGGCAAATGCTGGGGAAAAAATAATCTATGTAGATTAGGTTAGGATCGAGGCATTGGGATGAAGAAACAATCTCTTGATGTAGGCAAAATTCTCAATCAAATTTCTAGAGGAGTAAGAAAACTGACAATGTGAGTTCAAGTTATGACATGTTACTGGTACTTGGGTTCTACCCCCCCACCTCCTCCCCCGACACACACACACACACACACACACACACACACACACACACACTCTCCCACTGCAAGGCAATGAAGCCCAACTTTCTCCAGATGTTTCAAAGATACTTTTTTTAATTAAATCTTTATTGTTCAGATTATTACATTTGTTCCCTTCCCCCCCCCCATAACTCCCCTCCTCCCAGTTCCCGCCCCACCCTCCGCCCTCACTCCCCACCCACTGCCCTCATCCATAGGTGCACGATTTTTGTCCAGTCTCTTCCCACATCTCCCACACCCCTTTCCCCCCAAGAATAGTCAGTCCATTCCCTTTCTATGTCCCTGATTCTATTATAATCAACAGTTCATTCTGTTCATCAGATTATTTATTCACTTGATTCTTAGATTCACTTGTTGATAGATGCATATTTGTTGTTCATAATTCGTATCTTTGCCTTTTTCTTCCTCTTCCTCTTCTTAAAGGATACCTTTCAGCATTTCATATAATCCTGGTTTGGTGGTGATGAACTCCTTTAGCTTTTCCTTATCTGTGAAGCTCTCTATCTGACCTTCAGTTCTGAATGATAGCTTTGCTGGATAAAGTAATCTTGGTTGTAGGTTCTTGGTATTCATCACTTTGAATATTTCTTGCCACTCCCTTCTGGCCTGCAAAGTTTCTGTTGAGAAATCAGCTGACAGTCGTATGGGTATTCCCTTGTAGGTAACTGAGTTTCTTTCTCTTGCTGTTTTTAAGATTCTCTCTTTATCTTTTGCTCTTGGCATTTTAATTATGATGTGTCTTGGTGTGGTCCTCTTTGGATTCCTTTTGTTTGGGGTTCTCCGCGCTTCTTGGACCTGTAAGTCCATTTCTTTCACCAGGTGGGGGAAGTTTTCTGTCATTATTTCTTCAAATAGGTTTTCAATATCTTGCTCTCTCTCATCTTCTGGCACCCCTATAATTCTGATGTTGGTACGCTTGAAGCTGTCCCAGAGGCTCCTTACACTATCCTCGCATTTTTGGATTCTTTTTTCATTTTGCTTTTCTGGTTGGATGTTTTTTGCTTCCTCGCATTTCAAATCATTGACTTGATTCTTGCGCTCCTCTGGTCTGCTGTCGGGCGTCTGTATAATATTCGTTATTTCAGTCCGTGTGTGCTTAATTTCTAGTTGGTTCCCCAATATAAGATCGAGGGTCTTAATAGTTTTCGTGTAGATCTCATTAAGTTTATCGGCAGCTTCTAAACAGTTCTTGAGAGACCTTAAAAGTGTGGTTCTGAACTCTATTTCTTCCATTGACAATTTTGTCCTGTTTCTTTGTCTCCGCATTTTGTTATGCTTCCTTGGTGCACCCCCTAGTGGTCTTTGTTCACAGTCTTATAGATAAATCTTGATTGTTGTAGCTAATTCCAGGGAGGGTTTGACCTCCAGGCCAAGTGGCTATGAGAATCAGCTGTGTCAGCAGTGAGAGAACTTCTGTCCTCTAGGGAGGTGCTAATCTAGCCTTTGCCTGAGGCTATCCGGCAAAGGCCTCTGTGCAGGGCTTGGGCAGGGCGGGTTGCACAGGATCAACAGGGTGGGCCGGAGAGAGCAGTTATGGCGGCTCTCAGTCCTGTCCCCAGGGGCTCTGCCTCTCTGAGTCCCAGCACCCGCTTCAAAGCTCGGAGAGAAAGCTGCACTCGCTCTGACCGAAGCCAGACAGTCCCGCTTCTCCCGTTTGAGTCTGGGTTCCTAAAGACTCGCCCGGATCTGGGGCTCAGAGTCTGCGACTCCCTCCCGATTGAAAACGCCAACCGTGCCCTCCGCCGCCAGCCCGCTCCGCGCGCTCTGCACCTCAGAATTTGACTTCAGCACTGCGCCTCCTCTGAGTGTCCGTATGCGTTTCTCTTTCCTCCTAGTTGTAGGACTTCCACTCAGCCAGCGTTCCTGTGGTTCTGGGTGATGTCCGTTCCGTGTTTTAGTTTCACTTTTGAAGTAGTTGTTCAAAGCAGCAAACTCCGGCGTTAACCTACGCCGCCATCTTGGTTCTCCTGTTTCAAAGATATTTACTTAAACTCTAACACTACCAATGTTTTCTTACCTCCTTCCACATGCTGCTCCTTACTCTATTCCTCAGGTACAGCTTTCTGTGCACTCACTTCCTTCAACCATTGAGCCTTCTTAGTATTCACTAGGCGGCCTTCCTTTAGCATAGGCACTCCTCAAAGTCCATCTCTTCCATAGAGCTACAACTGACTGGTTTGCCTTCCTTTAGTCTCCAAAATGCTTCCCCTGTCCCACCATAGCTTCCCACTTCCGCTGCCACCACCCCAGTACAATTCCCATCTTTCCCAGAACCAACGCCCCTGCCTCCTCACTGCTCTGCTTCTTTTCTTAGCTCCTACAACACAGGCTCCACGTTATAGGTGGAATGATCTTTTTTAATAGTTAACTAGATCGTGTCCACCCCTGTGCTGATAAATATTTAACAACTGTTGGGAGGGGGGCAGTATATATGTATTTTCAAGGGAGATGAAAGTGAAACAACAAAGATATATGATGGATTGCATGCATTTTTCAATGATGTGAGAGACTTCTTTGCTGATCAAAGGTTTCAGGTACTGAAAAGACATTTCCTCAATTTTTTTGTGTTATTCATAAATTAACACAATTTTAAGTTTAATCATCATTATTAAAATTTCTCCCCTCACTATCTTGAGACAATCAACAAAATAAATCAAGCCTAATTTGTAGTGTTTTCCAATTTTTACAGTGTAAATACTCTGCCATGGTTGATTTCAAACTACCAAAATAACATTTCTGAATGCAGAATTGAGAAGAGATATGTGTATCACACCGTATATACTAATATATCCAATATGCAGAAGAGAAGAAAATAACTTTATAAAGCATAGATATTAGTAAAATTTAAAATAATAAACCTTTGTTTTTTTTAAAAAAAATCTTACTTAAATTTTAAGTTCCTAAATAATTTAATTTTTAATAGTGGCCAGGATTAACAACTAACATACACAATTCCTGAGAATTTGACAGTCAGCTAGCTCCCACACATGACTGAGCCACCACTCCTCTGCTTGGACCTTTAGGCCTCCCGTTTGTATGGGTTATCTGGGGAATGAGTGAAGAGAGGCAATGATGATTTTTAATAAAATTCGTGGTCTCTTTTGTTGTGGTGAAATGATGATGCAAAAATTCTACAAGTCCCTCCTTGTTTTCCCAACCAGATTTGGTGTTTTAAAAACGCCTTCGGAGCCTCACTTAGGTCCTGTGAGAGAGGTGGGGTAGATACCAGGATCCTTCTTTTACAGATAGAAACACAAGGCTGAGAAGAAGTAGAGGACTGCCCCAGCTCATTCAGTTAAGTCAATGGCAGAACAGGATTTCAAACTCAGGTCTTATATTGGAAATTTAAGAAGAGGCTAGAGAAAATTTAATTAATGCTGATATCAAATTTTTAAAATTGTAATTTTCTTTCGTAACTCTTCAGAGTCTGATATAAAGCACGTTCATATCTTGTTCTAGGATCCCTATACCAAGGATGTTTTGACCTTTTAAACTCCACTATTAAATAGGTTGTAAGCACAAAAATGAAAATGCAGGTTTTCAAAAATGAGCTGAGAGGTCCCACCTAGAAATTGAGCAGATTGAAACAATCCCCACCAGAGAACATGGGACAGAAAAGGAGATTAAATCAGTAGAGGAAGACAGCTAATGGCATAATGGCCAGCCACAATGGCCACAAATGAAAGACAAAGTGCACAATACTAGCTACAGTTATTCAGTGTGCTTGCACTAATGTCTCCAAACACTAAAACATTAGGTTCCTGCTTATTGCAAAACTTATCTTTCTTATCTGCTGATATTTACCTCATGTTGCTTAAACTATGTTCTGCCAGCATAAAGGATATAGACTTCATGCATATGAGCACAATTGTGATATTTTAGGTTTTATGATGGGGTCATTGAAAGTATCATGAGAAGCAGCATGACACCAGAGATGTTGGTAATAATTTAGCATTTCTCAGTGCATGTGGTAGTGCTAATTCCAATTATAAAGAGAAGTACCAAAGTGGAATTCATTATGATTAAGAACTTGCTATACTATGTGTGAATTGTTTATAATAGGCATGTCTGGTATAAAATACAAATATTGAAGCAGAAAAAGATGGGATATTCAAAGCTCAGCTGGGTTCCCTTAAGCCTCTTACCTTACAAAGTTAAACAAGAATAGAAGTGTTTCCTAAAGTCAAGGTATTATTTTTAAAAAGCATCTAATAGCTATGATAGCTGCAGGAACAATTTTTTAAAGTAAGTTTTGACAACCCACAGGATCTGCTCATGTTGGTTTAATATACAACTAACATATTCAATGAATTAGCATAACTCAAAATGATTTATACAAACATGATAATTTATTTTATTCCAATTTACATGTAACATCATAGATTTAAAGTATGTGTGTGGGGAGAGAGAAAGATACAATAAATAAAACTAGAACCATGACAAGGAATTATGAGCTATAAGAAAAGAAGTCACAAGGAGGTGTCCTTATGTAAAAGGAAATATGTGATAAACAACAGTGGAGGTGGGAATGAATGTGGTTATAAGCTGTGATCTTTCTTCAACAGGATCTCCCTTCACCAACACTACTCAACACATTCATCTCAACTCATCCAGGTTCTCCCTTCTTCCTGGAAAACATACCGATTGATGCCCAGGATGTGCTGAACGCTGGAGCCAAGGCTAGTTCTTATACTCTATACATTTCTTCTCCCATCTGTTAATCTGTATGCTTACCAATAGTTCCATGTGTTTTTTTCTCCCTCAAAACATGTTTATTTAATTTGTGCTTGTTATTGTAATTATTTAAGTAAATATTAAGTAAAATAATGAAATATGAGTAAAACAAGAAATAGTTGTTGTTCTATACAATCTAAATGGAAAACTGCTATGTAAACAATTGCTATTAGATGATGTGGGTATAAAACAACTTTAAAAGATGAGGATGAGAGCAAGGGGATGAAATCTACACTCTAATTTTGTAGGCACTTTTAATTTCTTGCTCCACTTTTTAAAAAAAATATATATTTTATTGATTTTTTTTACAGAGAGGAAGGGAGAGGGATAGAGAGCTAGAAACAGAAATGAGAGAGAAACATCGATCAGCTGCCTCCTGCACATCCCCGACTGGGGATGTGCCTGCAACCAAGGTACATGCCCTTGACCGGAATCGAACCTGGGACCCTTCAGTCCCCAGGCCAACGCTCTATCCACTGAGCCAAACCGGTCAGGGCTTGCTCCACTTTTTTTAATGGGAAAATAATAATACTAAATATTAATAACAATTGCTAATTATGAATAGACACTTAATATGTTCCAGGAATTTGTCTAAATACTTCACATACTAGTATATTGAACTTTTACTCTTTAGATTAACTTGAGTTAATACTATTATCATCCTCCTTTCACAAATGATGGAAACTAAGGCACAGATCGTTAGTTTACCCAACATTACTTCCTCATAGAGGTGGAGGGGCCCAGCCAGTCTGGCTCTTAATTGCATGCTGTACCGTAGTTCATCCATGAATGAAGGCATCCAACTCCAGTCTGGGGCTCACAGAAGCTTTAGACCTTCAGCAAAGGATTAGGAAACAAATGTTTCATTCTAGGTTTTAGATTTTAAAGCAAGTATAATTTTTTTATGATTTCCTTTGCTTTAACTGACTTTTTAAAATTTAATCAAATACCAGTCCAATTGCATCAGCTAGAAGATTTCGCCTGACCTAGAAAGGAGCAGGTAAAGGACAGTCTTAAATACCAGAATGGAAGTTGGAGGTCTGTATACACTGGAATAGGGAATCATTGTAGTTACTTTTTCTAAAAGAAAAATTTTAAATTATATTAAATTATAATTCTATAACCTGCAGGCCAAACATTTGATGCATTTTCCTAGTCTAATTTTTATTAGATATATGGAAATATAATTTATTGGAGGATTACTAAATATCAAACCCAAACATCACCTCATCTGCTTCTAACCATCCAGGCACATAGAAGTTAAATGACTTGTTCAGGGTCATACAGCCATAATTTAAAATCTGCTATTTACATCCCAGAAATGATGGCAAAGCCCAATCTTAACTACAAAACTACTTCCTCTCTCCCCCATTTAACATAGCTTCAGCGTTTTCCAGACCATTAACAGTAATAATGTTCTCGCAATCTTGACCACTTATTGCATATATACACCATGATTAGTTACTTGAGTAGGAACATGACATGATTTAATGATGTGTTAGAGGAGTAATCTGGCAGTGAGGCATGGATTATTTTAATGGAAACGGAAATAATAATACATGTGAACAGAATGGGAGAACTCACTTGGATAATATACCAATTACTGTATAAATTTAAAAGGTGGTTTGGTTACTATTTAGATGTAAAGTTTTATCAGCCTTAGGATATAGTCTTAGACCCTTCCCATCCATCCATTCATTAATTCATTAAGTAATTCATTTATTCAACAAACATCTACTAAGCATCTACTATGCAGTAGTGATACAGTGGTTAAAAAAAAGAAACACAGGCTCTGCCTTCACAGAGCTTATGTTCGAGTGGGGGAGACAGAAATTTAATAAATGAGGCCACAAATAATGAACTATCCTTGTAGTGTGCTATCAAAGTACAGGAAACTATGAAAACACATAATAATGGGTCCTAGTTGTTTTTGTTTTGTTTTTTTGTTTCTCTATAATGAGAGCACTCAGGTATTTAACCATGAGATAATAAAAATGAGTATCTGAGTAATACCTGTACACTTTTCATTAGCTCATTTGGCCTCCACAACACCTAGCAAAAGTGATATTATGTCTTCTTCACAATGTTTTATTAAAACTCTGTAAAATATTTGCTGAGCACCTACTATGCACTGGGCTCTGTTTGGGAGTGGGGCATGCAGCAATGAACAAGACAGATCAGGTCCTTGCTTTGATGGGGTTTGGATAGCACCTTCATGCCCACCTCTGCTTCTGAAACAATCAATTATATTTTCCCTCACATGGGGATTCATCCTATTTATTATAACTTCCGAGGGTTACTGATTAGTAATTGTCATAGGTAAAGACTTACGATGGTATGTTTAAAACACTGTCAGTAGTGCCCAGCAGACAGAAGCTCAGTAAATTATTAGTAAGTTTGCTAACTATTGTTAGAAATCCTATTATTATTACAATGTTTAATGTCACATTCTTTCTGGTACTATGGATTTCATTTCTTGAATTAAATTCCATACATTTATTGCAAGCCTATCATGGGATTTACATACTCTTTCATGGGAATTATGAGATCAACAAAGAAAAACCTCTTTTAATATTGTCTAATTCTACCTGCCGCAGCCAGGATAAGCATCGTCCTCTGTAAGCTTCAGTTTCCTCTAATTTTCATGAAAACTGATAAGACCTATCTATTTAGCTGTTGTTTGAATTTAAAACGAGTGGGGGAAAAGTTGATTGGGAATGCTTGGATATTATTTTAAAAAGCAGAGTATCACCTAGAATTTGAACAAGTGAAAAAAAAATGAGGCATATTCTTATAGCAGATTCAATTAGAAATTGGTTTATGTTTTGGGGAGAAGTTAGGTAACTTATGGTATATATATATATAATATATATATATATATAGTATTTATCCTATATAATAAAAGGCTAATATGCAAATTATCCCCTCTGGAGTTCGACCAACCAAGAGTTTGACCACTCGCTATGGCGTGTGCTGACCACCAGGGGGCAGCACAGGGGAAGGAAGGCCCTGGCCAACAGCCAGCAGCCAGAGAGGGGAGGCCCTGTAGGAAGCCACTAGGGACCCTGCCCATGCACCAATTTCATGCACTGGGCCTCTAGAATATAAATAATTCCTAGCAGAATATTTAAGCATAGTTAGAAGGGTAATCACATTGGCATGAGTTATTTAACTGCCTTTTAAAACATGCATGACAGCATTGTACGCTTGGGTCTTGATTTTCTCCCTCCTGGCACTGCTGCTGGTTTGGGAACCCCGCCCGTTGCAGGCACCTGGTTCTAGGCCTGGAGAGGTGGAAGGTGGGAACCGAGCTGGCCGCTTAGCGCTCAGAGCACTGTGCGCCCCAAGGCCAGGGCCTTCCTCGAGCAGGCTGGCACCAAGTGAAAGGAAAGGAGAAGCCGTCCCTCGTGCATTCGGAAGAAGGCCGACACCTGGGTTGCTCAGCACCCTTCATAAAGTTCCACCTTGGCCAAGGTTTGGGTGCCCTCTCCCTTCTGGGGCTGCGAGCGTCTCTCCCTTTGCCAAGATGGCGGCCCTGGAGGGAGCGCGCCTAGGGCGCCTTGGGGCGAGCAGCTGTCCGAAAGCCTCGTCCTCTCCTGTCACACCCGACCACCCCCGGGGCGCGACGCCCCTCAGGAGCTAGGAAGGGCAACAACCCGAGGCCCCGAGCGAGACCCTTTGCCAAGATGGTGGCCGCGCGGCGTCAGCGCCCTTTACCAAGATGGCGGCGGCGGCTTCCGGCACCCGCCTCCCGCTCCTCTGGAAGATGTCAGAGCAGAGGCGGCCGCGTCCGAATCCGCGCGGCCTGCGGAGAGAGTGGCTGCGCCGCGCTCCGGGCACGGACAAGGTGGAGCCGCGGCAGCCTCCGCCCCCGGCAGGAGCTGGCCAGCGCTGTCACCTGTGGGGGCGCACGAGTTACCTCCCGAAACCCTAAAGCCACACCGCACCACCTTCCCCCGAGTCGCAAAAAGCATAGTATGCGCCGCACCAGGTAGGAGGTCGGTCCCCGCGGCGCGCCAGCCCTCCGGACGCAGCGAGTGGGGCGGGGGGCTGGGCGGGCACCTCCCGGGGGACACCCGGCCCCGGCCCCTCTCCTAGGGGGCTGGCCATGTGTTTCCCCGGGACCGCAGGGGAGACGCGTAACGGAACAGCTGGAGGGAGCTGAACGCTGCTGTTTGGAAGCTGCGTGCGTTTGTGTCATTAGTGCGGGCTGGGGTCCCAGCGACACGAAAGGGTGGGCGGCGCGGGGAGTCGCGTGCAGCCCAAGACAAGATTGGCGGAGGGGCCGTCCCGGCACGCTGGGAAGCGGGTCCCGGGAGGGTGGCAGGGGAGGTCAGGAGTTTGGGGGTGAGGGCGGACTTTGCAAGCAACTTACTATTTCGCCTACAACTTGCTTTTAGGCCTGCCACCCCCCGCTTTCCTTAAAAATAATGCAAAAAAAAAGTGCAAAGAAATACAGCTCGCTGGAGGTTTTGCTTCTGGCGTGCAACTTCCTTCAAGAGTGAGCGCGCTGGGAGGGAGGGTGGGGGTTGAACTTGGCAGGCAGAGCCTCCTTCTGCCGCCGCCGCCGCCTGGGAGACTCGGAGAAGAGGGTGGGGGCCGGCCGGACGCGGGGGAGGGTGGGTTCTGCTGGCAACTTCTCTCCGGGGGCGAGCGCGCGGCGGCGGCGGGTGCAGACCCGGCCGCCCAGACGATGCGGGGGTGGGGGACCTGCCGGCACGCCACTGCCCCCGGGCCCAGAGTCCGTACGCGCCGACCCCCTCCTCGGTCCGGCTCTCCCCGGGGCCTCCCCAGAGGGCGTGTCGGGCTGGCCGGCCCGGAGCGCGGCTGAGACGCCGGGGCACCGTTTCCGTGCCACCCCGTGGCCCCGCGCTCAGTGACACACTTCGCACAACACGGCCGGGGGGGGGGGGGGTAGGGGCGGCGGCGCGGACCACCCCCGCGGCTCCTGCGGGCCGCGCCCAGGCCCCCCTCGCCAGCCCGCTGTCAGCCGCAGGGGCGCCGGCGGCGATTGCGGCCGAGGGACAGGGCGAGCTCCCTAGTGGGTCGGGAGTCGCGGAGCTGGGCGGGGGCGGGGAGGAGGCCGAAGAGAAACTAGAGAAACTCGGTTTCCCTGCCGAGCGCTCGCTGACAGACTAGGTCCGCCCCCGCCTCCTCTCCTTTTTCCTGGGGGTCCGGTGGGCGACGACCACCCCCGCGCGGCCCGGGGGCGGCGGCGGGGTGCCCGGGCGGGGGCCACGCCGGGGCCGCGGGCGTGCAGGCGCTGTCGGGGCCGCGGTGGAGGGGCCCGCGCGGAGGGCGTGGGGGCAGGGGCTGCGGACACCCGTGCAGTTGCCGAGCGTCGCCAACAGGTTGCACCGTTCCCCGCCGCCGCCGCGCGGCCCCTTGGGCGGGGAGCGCCCGGGGGTGGAGTGGGAGCGCGTGTGTGCGAGTGTGCGCGCCGTGGCACCGCCTCCGCCCGCCCCCCTCCCCCCTCCATCCCGCTCGCTCGCCGCGGCTGGGCGGCCCTTTCGCGTGTCCGCACTCCCTCCCCTCTCCTCGCCTCTCCTCCTCCTCCATTTTGCG
The DNA here is from genome assembly GCF_963259705.1 of Myotis daubentonii. Classification (NCBI taxonomy): domain Eukaryota; kingdom Metazoa; phylum Chordata; class Mammalia; order Chiroptera; family Vespertilionidae; genus Myotis; species Myotis daubentonii. Next base: position 85,219,508 of record NC_081844.1, on the reverse strand, counting down.
ATCTCGAGTCGGTGACGGGAGCCCGAGTCGCCGCCCGTCTGTCGGGGACGGGTTCTAGTGGGTAGAAGGAGACGCCGCCCGAGCGGCCGGAGCGAGCGGCCAGGCGCCGGGAGGAAGGACGCGCGCCCGAGACCCAGCCCGAAGAGACAGGCTCGGGGCGGGGGCTGGCTTGTCAGCCGAGAAATGCTGGAGTTTCTTGGATAGGGGCTTCCCCCCCACCACCTATGGAGAAGGGGGCGGCTATTTACTTCCTTTTTTTAGGGAAAAATCTCTCTTTCACATGCTAAGTTGTTTATCTGGGCTGCGTGGAAGCTGCGGACGGTGGTGGGTGAGCGGCGCCTCCAGCAGAGAGGTAAGAGCGGGCAGCCCGGGCCAGCGCGGGCGCTCCCTCCCCCGAGGTGCGGTTCGGGGGCCGCCGCGGGAGCCTGCAAACTTTTATTAGCCTCGGGGAGCGGGGGTGGGGGCCGGCGAGGCCCGGTGGCGGTGACGAAAGGGCAGCGCGCGGGTGCCAGCGCCGGGCTCTTCCTCTCCCTGGGCCGCCGTCCCCCGGTCGGGCCGAGGGGGAGGAAACTGGGCTCTGACTCTGCGAGTGGAGCCCGGGCTGGCTGCCTCGGGGTTCCAGCCTCTCTTTTTGTTGTTGTTGTTGTTTTCCAAGTCCCCTTCCTTTCCCTTCCCGGGGTGGGGGTGAGGTGGGGGGGGGGGACGCCCAAATACCCATTTTTATGGTGAACACCAAGCCGCTTCTGAATGCTGTTCGCCAGAGTGTTTCCACTCCACCCTGGTGCGCCGAGCGCGTCGGGGTTTCTGTCGAGGCTCCAGCGCGTCAACTTCTGGCGGGCTCGCGGGTGTGAGGTGAGTGTGTGTGAGTGAGTGTGAGTGTGTGTGAGCGCACACGCAGGGGGCTGACCGCCGGCAACTTGGAGACTTCGGCCGGGGCCCGCGACGGCAGGTAGGAGTGGGCGTGTCTGGGGAGAACGCAACAGGTCTTGGCACGTTTCTCTTTAACCTCGCACCCCCACCCCCACCCCCAAGCTGGGGTTTGGCGCTTGGCAGTATTTCCTGCCTGGCTTTTATAAGTGACCCTTTTTCAAAGAGACCCTCCCTGGCCGTCATCGTTTTCTGGAGCGATTTTTTTTGACAAGTCGCGCGTTTGACGTTTGGGTGGCAGGCTCGATCACGGCAGCCTCGCGCTGCCCCTGAAGACCCCCTTGGCGTGGTTCATTGAGGTGTCGGTTATTTGCCACGTAAACTGGGGATACAGCCCTGGGAAGAAGGGATCGTTTTCGTTTTATGAGGCATTGTTTTGGTTTAGAGTTGGAAGGCAGCTGTCAAAACGGCGTGGAAATTCATTAGGTTCCACTTGATGCCTAGTGTTTAAAGATCCTTATCAGATAAGGGGGGGAGCGATAAGCAGTTTACCGTCAAGGTTTGTAGGGACAGATTCCACCCTTCTACCTCCATCGCACTCCATTTTCAGTGAGGGCCAGTGAAGTTTTTTTTTTAAAGTCTCTGTACAGGACAAGTTTCCTTTCATTTGGGTGAGATTTGACTATCATGTCGAAAATACACTTATCAAAGTCTTTGCCGGTTTTTACAAAACATCCTGATTATTAATATACCAGCAACCTAACCGTCCTGAGAATAGGCTGAGAGTTGTCATAGGTGACGGTTTAGAATGCAGAGGAAATTATTCCCAGCATTTTACAGGATTTTTTCCTCCCGCATGGATTTATACGAATATGATTTTAGAGTTCTGGATTTTTCTCTTGTTCAGTAGTTAAAAATTTGGAAAGGAAACGTCTTTTAGAAATATATTGTTTGATACTGAGGGTGTTAAGCAGTTTTAAAGAAATGTAGCGTCCTCTATATTTTATTGTCTTGTACGTATTGAGAGGCACTGCATTTGTTATATTTAAATAAGCTAAAGTTGTAGTGAAAAGCTATATTCTCTTCTGCTTTTTAAAATCTAAATTTTAGTTTGCCTTTATACAATGTATTTCATTTAGTATGTCCAGAATTTGAAGGCAGGCACTGTTCAACAGGTACATTCAATAAGAAATATGAGTTAAAAATAAAAACATATTCCTAGCCTATTGGAAGATAAGCAGAATCATCGTTTATTTTTCAGATAAAATGTGCATGATTTACTAGAAGGTTGTACTAAAGGTTTGAATGTATGACTAGCTAACTAGTAGGAGGGGAATTGGGGAATAATCAGATAAAGAATTCTAGCATAGTATTTATCAAATTTTATGTGTATTGATTCTCAGAAAAGCCTTGATTGAAAAGAGGCAGGAATTTTAATGATCATAGTTCTTTTTTTAATTAAATACTTTGGCATCAACTCTAACCTTTAGAATAATCAGATGTAATGGATTATAATGTCTGTAATTAACAAAGTCACAGTTCTGTGAGTGTCAGGATTAATAGCCAAGCTTAGTTTGATACAATTTTGTTCTCAGCCATGCAAATGGGCTGTATTGTACTTTTACATGTGGCACACTGAGTGGGAGCAGGGGACATGCATGGCTTTTTTATTCTGGATGAAACTACTCGTCTGATAATGAGGAATTAGATTCAGAGTTAACTAAAAGGTTCATTTAACAAGCTCTTACTAATCGGATCACAGAGATAATGTGATTTCATAGCTCATTATGTTCCCCCCCCTCTCTTTTTTTGTAGCTGATATTCATTGATGGACTCAAAGGAATCCTTAGGCTCCCCCAGTAGAGAAGAAATCCCCAGCAGTGAGCTGGTTGGGGAGAGGGGAAAAGTGATGGACTTCTATAAAACCCTAAGGGGAGGAGCTACTGTGAAGGTTTCTGCATCTTCATCCTCACTGGCTGCTGCTCCTCTGTTAGACTCCAAGCAGCTACGACTTTTGGTTGATTTTCCAAAAGGCTCAGGAAGCAATGCGCAGCAGCCAGATCTGTCCCAGGCAGTTTCACTCTCAATGGGACTGTATATGGGAGAGACAGAAACAAAAGTGATGGGAAATGACCTGGGATTCCCACAACCGGGCCAAATCAGCCTTTCCTCTGGGGAGACAGACTTTCGGCTTCTGGAAGAAAGCATCGCAAACCTCAGTAAGTCGACCAGTGTTCCAGAGAGTCCCAAGAGTTCAGCGTCTGCTACTGTTTCGGTTGCCCCCGCAGAGGAGTTTTCAAAAACACACACGGATGCGTCTTCGGAACAGCAGAATTTGAAGAGCCAGCCCGGCACCAACGGCGGCAGTGTGAGGTTGTACACCGCAGACCAAAGAGCCTTCGACATTTTGCAGGATTTGGAGTTTTCTTCTGGGTCCCCAGGTAAAGAGATGAATGAGAGCCCTTGGAGACCAGACCTCTTGATAGATGAAAACTGTTTGCTTTCTCCTTTGGGAGGAGAGGAGGATCCATTCCTTTTGGAAGGAAACTCCAATGAGGACTGTAAGCCTCTCGTTTTACCAGATACTAAACCTAAAATTAAGGATAATGGAGATCTGATCTTACCAAGCCCCAGCAGTGTGACACTGCCCCAAGTGAAAACAGAAAAAGAAGAAGATTTCATCGAACTCTGCACTCCTGGAGTAATTAAGCAGGAGAGACTGGGCCCAGTTTACTGTCAGGAAAGCTTTTCTGGAGCAAATATAATTGGTAATAAAATGTCTGCCATTTCTGTTCACGGTGTGAGTACCTCTGGGGGACAGATGTACCACTATGACATGAATACAGAATCCCTTTCTCAACAGCAGGATCAGAAACCTGTTTTTAATGTCATTCCACCAATCCCTGTTGGTTCAGAAAATTGGAATAGGTGCCCGGGATCTGGAGATGACAACTTGACTTCCTTGGGAACTTTGAACTTCCCTGGGCGATCGGTTTTTTCTAACGGCTATTCAAGGTAAGATTGGTTTTCTATTTCTTAAGTCTGAGACAGATTGGTAGGTTTAAATGTTCATTTGTCTGTTTCTCCAGCAATTAATGTGCTTCTTCATGTGCATAAATTTAAGGAGTTTTTTAAAGTAGACATGGTAGACAGCCTAAGTGGTATTTCTGTATATAACCATTTCAAGTTTTTGTCTGAATATTGGCATTCAATATCCCATTGGCCAATGGTTGAAAATTTTATTTAAAAAAAAATACTGCTCACTAACAGGTACCTTAAGTAAAAATTGTGTAAGTTCAAGGGGTTTTAATGTTTGCAGATACAGCACGTTCATTGTGCATGTTCATTTAAGCTGTTTAGAATACGCTAACATTACAATGAAAAGAACCCTTTATACTTTACATAACCGAGAGTTGTGCTGCTGTATTTGCACATTGGTGAAATGTAACGTGCAATTAAAGGGTTAAAAATTAGAAGTACTAACAATAAGTCAAAGCAATGCAGTGAACAGTGTATGGGACCATAGTATTAGGCATAGGGCTTCCTGACCTAAAGTAGCCAAGTCTTGTTTGCTGATCAGTCTCTTTAAGAAAGGAATTGGTGGTAACATGGTGCAAAACAAAATTTTACTTTCAAATGTTCCCACAAGTTCTTAAGTAGAAACTGATGGCCAATATTGTTAAGCTTCAATTCTCAACGTCATTTGATGCTTTTCTTTGTTTCTTTTTTCTCAGTCATTTATAAGTGTAGTGACATTTCTGTTTGACATCAAAAGGATCTGTTAAAATGGAATTACTGGGGAAAAGTTCTCAATTTAGATGTATCTGTTGGTAGTTCTGTGTCTGCACCCCATCCCCAATTCAGATAAATACTGGGTTGTATATCACATTTTGGGTGTGAAGGAAAATACTTAAAAATGTGATTGTAGAGACAATCAGTGGTGGTTGTTTTTTTTAAAGGCATAGTAGACACAGCAATTTATTTGTACATAAGCATTTCATATCTTTTCTTAAATGTTAGGGATAGTCATTGTTCCCATTAACTAATCACTGGAGATTTTATTTAAAATTTCCTTTAAAATACTTTTTCTGTTAAAGGGATGTCCTAATAGAGGTGTCTCTTCTTCCTCTCAAGTAAAAATTGTATAAGTTCAATGAATACAGCATTAAATAGGAAGCTTTTCTTGTTGGGGAAGAATATTATACTTAGATTTAGGCTATATTTTATTCCTTTAAAAGGCTTAGTTGTTTCTCATCAGAAAAATAGCACCTTGGTTCTTGTGTGTCTAAAGGTAAACAACCTACTACTAGTCTATTATTTAAATAATAATTACCTTCATATAAAAGAACACTACTCCAACTTTGAATTGCTGTCATTCTGAATGGAGGTTGAAAATGTTTTCAGTAAAGAAATTTGAGATGTTTCTTATCACATAAACTATTCTGTTTAAATGTTAGAAGACATGCTGTGTTTTAAATTTTTTAATCTCAAATTTTTGGCATTGGAATTCATGGTTGAATGTGCTTGGTTGATTTGACTAAGCTATCTGTAGGAACCTATCTGTAAGAAGTTATTAATTGTACAAAGTAAAATAATATATTCTAGGAAATTTGGAGGTTATTAATGCATTTTGGTCTGATAATTACCAAGGTATTGTTACTGTTTTTCTTATTATAAAAAAGGCGTGGAATAAGGTTATTTTCCATTTACAATGAACTTTTGTTAAGCCCCATAAAATCTGGGATCTGGAGCATAAGTCAGGTGAACATAGTTACCCATAGGTCATTAAAATACCTTTTATATTAATTTATGACATGTAAAGAAAGTACCTTCATATTTTTAATTTGAACCTCACAGCAACCTTTGATGATGTGGCTCACAACCAGTAGTGTGTGTCCTAGTGATAGGTGTAATATTTTGTAGAGAATTATTTGGTAATGTTTGAAAATTTTATAGCTTTTGGCATTGACATTGGGAATTATGATAACCCAGAACAAAGCTTCTTCCAAATAAATTGAAACAATGTTTCTTTTCTAACCAACATTGAATTACTCTATTGTTTCCAAACAACAACCCTGATATAAACTAAAATTGGTTGCTTTCTCCTCTCTATATGCTTCTTGGTTCTCGCCAAACACTAGGTATGACCATGACCCTGAACGATTAGCAGATAAATCAATATGTTGAGACCACAACTGTATTGAGTATAGACTTTCTGATTTTTGATATAAAAATATTAAATGCTGCCGTAACTGGTTTGGCTTAGTGGATAGAGCGTCGGCCTGTGGACTGAAAGGTCCCAGGTTCGATTCCGGCCGAGGGCATGTACCTTGGTTGCGGGCACATCCCCAGTAGAGGGTGTGCAGGAGGCAGCTGATTGATGTTTCTCTCTCATCAATGTTTCTAACTCTCTATCCCTCTTCCTTCCTCTCTGTAAAAAATCAATAAAATATATTTTAAAAAAATATTAAATGCTAATACCTTCACTTGCATTCCTTTTACATAAAAAGAAATCATAATTTGACTTCTTAAGATGACACCTAAAATTGCTTTTTCTCAGAAAGCTTAGAAAAATTTCAAACTGTTTTGAGGGGAAAGGTAGTTCCTTTTTTTAACTTTTTTTTTTTTTTAAGAATATGTTTTTATTGATTTTAGAGAGAGAGAAGGAGAGAGAGAGAGAAAAAAAAAATCAACTGGCTGCCTCCTGCATGCCCCCTACTGGGGATCGAGCCCCCAACCCCTGCAGGAATGGGAATCCAAGGATGACCTCTTGATACAGGGGCTGACACTCAACCAACTGAGCTATACCATCTAGGGCAGAAGGTAGTTCCTTCTGATGTGTAAACATAGCACAGTTTCCAATTACCACATTAAATTGTAAAGTTATGAATGTTGTGATTGAATATAGTCAAGTTAGAAGTTCATTGATAGTAAAACAAGAGAAATCTTATTGATGTTCATATACATTCATTAAGTAAAATGAACTAGCCATTATAACTTAATATGCTTTTTAAATACTGAAATTCAATAAATTTAGCATAAAGTTGTAACACCGATGAAAGCACATTTCTGCATAATTCGATTTTCAACATTGTTTTACTTTAGCATTAAGGGTGAAACTGCTGAAAAGGGTCACAGAGAAGTAAATGGTTACAGGTGGCATTAGAGCTTTTATTGTGATTGTGTTGAAACTTCGGTGTTAAAAGTTTCTGAAGCATAAGATTATTGGAGAGAAAGAAGGATGCAAGATGAATTTGTAAACTCAGTCTTAGGGTTCAGGGCTCTGATGATTAGCACCTAATGAAGCTACAAAAATTTGTCTATTTTAACCTTTCTCATTAATTGCATGTGTGTCTAATTTTATTAAGATAATGAAAGTGAAGACCTATACAAACACAGGATGAGTGGAGCAAATTCTGTCCCTTGCTCGTTTTTATTATTAACATTGTAGAGAATGTTTTCTCAGAAGTAGAGGAGGCATAAGGAAATGTTTTGTTTTGATTTTATATATCCCCTTTTTAGTCGATACTTCTTTACACTCTTCCTCTCCCCACTCTCATCCCCTTCCATAGGTTCTGGCAATGAGTCTTTCAGTGTCTTTTTAAAATCTTAATATTTCTAATATTCACTCATATAAAATGATTGCTGAATGTTAAAGGAGATTTGCTTTTGCTTATTTATTTTCAGCTTTATGGTAAGAATCTTTTTTTAAGCCCTGTATTTTGTTATGGCTGTATTAGTAAAAGATTAATAAAGGTAACTCACACTGTGTACTGAGGTGTATCAATTTAGTGTGGAATGATTACAGAAATGTGTGACTAATGTGTGGTCAGATTTTATTGAAATTATTTCTGGTGATGTTTCTTTGGCTAAGCCATGATGTTTTTGTAATTGATAACATGATTTTTATTATAATGCTGTTTTGGTTTTGTCTGTTGGTGTTGCAAATATTTTAGTCAGTCTGACCACTTTCAGTATTTTATTGAATGTCTATAAATTTTATGACTTATTCTGAAATACACTTTGCATAAATTTAGGTTAAATGCAAATTGTGTTAATAGTGGAATTCATATGTGGGTAGAGATCACTGTCGGGGCCTTTTGAGATTTTAGAGATTGGATCAAAAGGATTTATTTTAGTATGAGTGCCTGATGTGAAAGAGCATCTGTATTAATTGGTTGGTTATATAAGGCTTATCCACTCTGGACTGTAGGTGATTAAAATAGCCTAGTTGTTAGAAAATCTTAATTTACATTGGGTTTAAAATAAGTCTGGGGCATATTTCTTAATACACATTTTTTCTTACTTTAAAGATCGTACCAAATTTTAATTAGCAGTGAGTTCTCATTGTATACTACTATTTAAGTGAACAAATTAAATTGGAAAAACAGGTTTGTGCTTTTATTCTTCTAAGGACATCCTGATAGTTGTGTAATGCAGTATTTATAGGTATTTGCCAAATTAAAGGGCACTTGCTTCCATATTTCTGAGTCATGGAAAAAAGATATATATTTATTTGAATTGTGTTGCAAAAGAATTTTTAAGAAAAATTTGTTGAATTAAGCTATAACTGAAAAAAATCAATTCCCTATTAACCTTTACAGAAGGGTTTTAAAGCCCATACTCTCCTTATTTTTGTACTTTCACAGAGCCAACTGTTCTCTCTCTTTTTTTCTGGTTTATTCTACGTGGACTTTGTATTTTTCAAGTAAATAAAAATATTCCTGTGGAGGACTTTCATTAAAGAAAAGATCCATTAGTGCCTCCCCCCCTTTTTTAAATATATTTTCATTGATTTCAGAGAGGAAGGGGGGGAGAGAGAGAGAGAGAGAGAGAGAGAGAGAGAGAGAGAGAGAGAGAGAGAAACCTCAATGATGATACGGAAACATGGAGAAGCTACCTCCTACTGGAGATTGAGCCCACAACTGGGCATGTGCCCTTGACCAGACTCAAACCCGAGTCTGCAGGCCAATGTTCTATCCACTGAGCCAAACCAGCTAGGCCTCCTTTCCCTTGGAATTGTGTGTGATTGTTTCTATGCTAAATTGGATTAGAGCTTGACTTTTAATGGTGATTTTTAAAATTCATTTTACACATTAAGGTATAATTTAGAAAATGTTCAATTTTATTGCAGTTCAAATTCAAAATTCATTTTAAACTGTGATTTCAACCCCCAAACAAGTAATTTTTGACAGGTTGTCTCCTTTTTTCCTCACTACCATCACAAATGCCCTTTAAATACAGGATTTCCAATGGAGTTTTTGAATTAAGGAGTGTTATGGGAAAGGCATGGTGGCAGGGTTTGGGAGAGGTAGGAGCAGAAATGTGGAACGGTGGGAGATAAGTTTAGAAATATCAAGAACAATTCCAGAAACCAACAATTTGGCCAACTGTCATTAATTCAGAGAACTAAAAAGAGAAAAATTTGGAGCTGTGTTTAATGTATAAAGGAGTGTATCAGCCAGGATTACACTTTAGTGTCTTTAATTTGAGAAAGAAATTGAAAGCTAATTGTGGCAATATAGCCCTGTTTATCAGGTTATGTCATTGGCTTTTGCTAGACTTTATTACCAAAAAAAGGATGGAATGAACATTTTAATTCTTTTTAGATTACTTCAGCTGCAATCAAGTTCATATTTGTTGAATTTTTATTTAAGCTGCTATTTAATCAATGAAAATCTAATTACTGGAATGTAGTTGAAACAATGATGGTATCTTATTGTTATAACCACTTCATATTTTATAGCATGCTTATATATTCATTGTCATCTGACTATGGAATCAACCCTTTCCTTTAGTAATATATTTCCATGGGTTGTGTACTTTTTGCTGGGTTATTAAATTTTCATTTAATGCTGGGTTATATGTAGAATAAATTATAGGGTCCTGCAGTTGCTAGACAGTCTTTTAAACTACTTATATTGCACTATAGTTCTTAAGACCAATTATTTTGCATGGAAGTGTGTCATCTCCTAATTTATCTCTTGGCCAGTTTAAAAATTAAACTGGCTGATTATCTTGGTAGAGCTGCATGCTTAAACATATTTTTACAGAGTAACTCAAATATTAATTTTGAGTGCTTTAAATTATTTTTTTCTTTTGAACACGTTTCAACAAGATTAATAGTGTCTACAGTGCAGCAAATTTAATAAACATACCTTTTATTTTAGAATTTTTTTCATTTACCCTGCAGTACGCCAAATATATATATATGGGGAAAGAAAGGTTTAATGATATGATTAGTTGTAAATGTCTATCACAGTATCTTACATAGAATTTTTATTTTTGTAACTAACAATTTGAGAGTCCAACCTAAGTATGCAATGTTTAAGACATACAGTTACAATATATGATTACTTTTATTTCTTTTTAAAATAAAATTAGCCTTTATTCTAGTTGATTTCATAATTTTTCCATAATATTTAACTGTGTCTATTATGAAAGTATATTTGATAGCCAATTTTTAAAAGCTATTGTGAAATGAACAAATAATTTACTTCATGATTTATTATTCATGTTTGGGGCATTGCAATGACTTATGACCTTACGATGGTCACATATTGAACATTAAAGCTCTACCAGTTTGTTATGAACACTTTTACTTTGTTGTTGTTATTTTGTTTTGTAATTACTGGGAATAAGGGCTTTCTTAATTTCAAGATAATTTAAATTGCAAATTTGGTGCTTTAAAAAAAAACACACTGTAATCTCTAAAACATTTGATTTAGTTATTAAATAATAGAAATAGTAGAAAATTACTAGACTAAAAATCAGACTTGAGTTCAAAGGCTGATCTGAGCCAGTCTATGACCTTGAGTAATTAGGTGGTTTGGAGTCAAAATACTTTTACAATTATATAGTAATTATTTTCAAAATGTGTGTGTATGTGTTTCTGTTTAAAATTCTACAATCCTCTTAACATCACTTTAGTGAAGGAGGCAGTTGTGGTAGGGAATGGTACACAAAGTTGGTTCTTGGGCATTTTTGGGGTGTATTATAAAGTACAAGAGGAAAAAATGAACCCAGATTTGGTATTTTTATGAGATAAGAATTTAAAATAATGTAGTTGGTGGTACACAGACATATGTAAACACTGTTAGCAGTGCCAGAGAGGTGAGGGTCCCTTGGATTCTCAGAACTGGATTTATGTGTTAGATAACAGTGATTTTAATGAGAGGTTAAAGAGACTTACAAGTTCATCTACTCCCCACATTCTTATGTTTTCATCCATGGAGAGTGTCTAGAGAAAGATCACAGAATTAGTTAGTGGTGTTGCTGGGTTGAATATCCTAATTCTCAGTATCTAAGCTCCCCAGAGGGCTGCTTTTAACATCTGGTCTCTAGTTCTAGAGACCTGAAACACATGATACAGATTAGGTAGGTGTTTATGAAACAACTAGTTTATTTTTAAAAATACATAGTATTCACATTCTTTTTAGTGTATTTTTAACCCTCTTTTTCTAATATTGAACATAATAATGTGGCAGCAGAGGACTTTGTATGCATTTATCTCATTTAAGCGTCTTAGCAAGCCCTATAGAGGTTTTTAATTCTACTTCCTATATAAGTTATTGATTCTGTCAATACCTATGTATTACAGAGTCAGCTGTTATTTACCTTATTTTTACAAGTGAGACATTTAAAGAGAAAAAAAGGAAAGTCAGGGCAAGTTAATACTGTTCTGTAACAAAATAATTTAATATTGTGATAGAAATTCCTTTTAGATCTTTAAAATTTTTGTCATCATTGAATCTTTAAATATTTAAAGGAGAAATGGGATCAAGTCTCTGCTCTCCTGCATATATTTGTGTAGTCATTTATTGCATTCTGTCAAGTTTCAGCTTCTGTAAAATAGTCTTTTAAAAACAAATCTGTAAAGATTCTTATTCATTTCTTGAAAATGGGAGTGAAGTTAACAGATTTAAATTCTTTTTATATTTATTATATTTAGCAAAGCTGTGTGAAACAGAGCTTCTGATTATGATGAATACCAAAATTTATCCTAAGTGCATAAATTTTTGAGAATTATGAAACTTACTTGTAAACTACATTTACTAACATTTTCTTTACTAGTCAAGTGGTTGAAAAAAACTTGAGTAAGACAAATTTAATGCATTAAACCAAAGTTATAAATCTTTTTTATATGACAAAGAGCCAAGTACAGAAATGGTATTTTAAGTTGGTAAACATACCAATATAAACTGTAACTTTACGTTTGTAGGCAGGCAGCTTTCTTAAAGAGAATCTTTACAAATTTTAATTAGAACTCTACATGAAATTTGTCAACAGGAATCTAGCTGAGTTTATTAAGGACAAGGTGTAACTATAAAATAGATTAATTTTGTTTAAAACAGAAAAACACAAAATAAAAGTTGTATTTCTAAGCCTCCACCATAGGAGACTATATGTATTATTCCTTTTCTGAAATTGCCTTCAGAACTACCTTGTAAGCCACAAAAGAAAACTGGACTCACTGTAGTAGCACCTAAATATTCTTGCTTAATTAGAAAATGTATAGAGCCTGGCCGGCGTGGCTCAGTGGTTGAGTGTTGACCTATGGACCAGGAGGTCATGGTTCGATTCACGGTCAGGGCACATACATGCCTGGGTTGCAGGCTTGATCCCCGGTGTGGGGCGTGCCAGAGGCAGCCAATCAATGATTCTCTCTCATCATTGATGTTTCTGTCTTTCCCTTCCTCTCTGAAATCAATAAAATATATATTAAAAAAAAGAAAATGTACCAAATATATTACTTAGCTTGATGATTTACCTTATTTATGTGATTCCAAATGATTTGAGTTCTTCCAGAAATGTAGAATTTTAATTCTCTCCAAAATTATAACATTTGATTTCATTGAGGTTATTAAAAAAAAAGACAAAAGACCCATATAGGTCTTTCTATAGAACCTATAGAAACCTATAAAACCTATAGACCCTATAAAACCTATAAAACTGTTGAATACCCCTGAAATAAGCGCCTAGCTTCCCAGGGTGACTAATCTGAAGTGGATGGTGCTTAAAAGTGGTTAAGTTCTGGTTTGTTTCTTTTAAGCTATCAAAGACGTATATGTTAACTTACACAGTATATTCCCTTTTCCTGACATAGTTCACAAAAAATAGAGATTACTCACCTCTACGCCTTTTTTTTTTATGACTTAGTTTTTATCTAGTAAGTAAGATGGGCCTGTCTTTGCCTTAGCCTGTCATGATATAAATAAATGTAAATTTCTGTAACAATCTCCAAAATAGTTTAATATCCCATTCCTGTTCTCCATGTATCAGGGAACTAACTGTCTGACAATCATTATGACCATAACAACTCAAGTCTACTAAAATTATTTACACCTGTATGTAAAATTCACATATTTCCTATTTTATTCCTCATAACCTGAAAAGAAATTTTCTGCTACCTTAGTTTAGTGAAAGTACTTTTATTTTTATTTTTTTATTTTTTATTTTTTTGAAAGTACTTTTAAAAACTAAGTGGCCCTAGCCTTTGTGGCTCAGTTGGTTGAGCATTGCCCCATGCATGGAGAAGTAGCAGGTTCCATGCTAGTCAAGGCACATGCCCGGGTTGCCGGCTGGATCCCCAATAGGGGGCAGGCAAGAGGCAGACAATCAATGTTTCTCTCTCTCTCCCGCTCTCTCAAATTAATATAAACTTTTTTAAAGGCATAAAAAATAAAAACTGAATTTTGGTTATTACTGTTTTGTTTTGTTTTAAAATTTAGTCATGTTTATTCGTAAAATGCTAGAATTGGAATGGATCCCACCCAACCTTTGAAATCATAAAGATACACGCACTGGCACTAAAAATAGGATATACCTTTTGTAACCCATGCTGTCAGTGCAGAAATTCTTTGTGGCTTAAGAACTTTGTTTCCTGTGTTTGTACTGAAAACAACCTTTTTTCTCAAATATCGTTTCCCCCCCAAAAAATGACTGACAAGTTTTCAGTGGCTAAGGAGAGGGGCTAAAGAGCCATTATAGCATGGCAGAATTGCTTTATTGCTAATTTTGGTTTTATATTTTTACTCTTTAAATCTCCCAATTCTGTTAGCAGGGAAGTTGATGGAGTTTTCATTTAGGTAGAAAATGTTTCTTATAACTAAACACACAATGAGCTCGTGTTGGTGTAGTTTGTGGGTACCAAATTTTACATACAATCAAAGGAAAAGAAATGATTTTAAAGGAAAGGCAAGGAAAACAGGTGAAATAATCTCTAATTCGGTATATTACAGATGAGTGACCCTCTTAACCAATAATGCCATTCAATCGGACTGCGCAGTGCTTTGGGGGTACCACAGACATATTTAAAAGGGAAAACAGTTTATAAATGAAGGCAGAGGGAAAAGTTAGAAGAGACTCCTGGAAAAGGAAAATGAAAGCTCTAAATTCTAATTCCAGTGTCTGGTTAAATTAGAATTTTCTATGCTTGTGGTTCTGTATGAATACTGGGAAGTATATAAGCAGCCTGTCACCTTGTTGGTAACAGGTGAGAGATATACAAATGCATGTTCTTAGAAAGGAATTGTTGAGATGGGTGGAATGGGAAGTTAACCTCTTAATTGCAAAATTCCTTCCAGCTGCATTAGCAGCAGCAAACATTATGGAGCTAGCTAGACTTTGGAATACAGAGATAAAGAAGATAAAACAACACCACCACCAACAACAAAAACAAAACAAGTCCCCAACATCACAGAGTGCTCTTCGGTGATCTTCTAGTGCAGCAATTTTTCAACCAGCGTGCCGTGCCGTAAGAGGCACTCTAGTGTGCTGAGAGAATTTTAAAAACATGCAATACCTGACTATTTAGACAGGGGCACTGACCTCTTTTCCCTTAGATCAGTGGTTCTCAACCTTGGCTGCATATTAGAATCACCTGGGAATCTTTTAAAAATCCTGATTTCGATGAGGCCCAGAAATCAGGATTTTAAAAAGATTCCCAGGTGATACTAATGTGCAGCCAAGGTTGAGAACCACTGCCTTAGATTGTGTTGGCTGTTGTTATTTTTAGCCATTATTGTCAACAATAACCATCTGGTGCGAATAGACTAAAATTATACCTATATTTCTTGTCTGATTGTCAAAAAATATTTTCAGTGTGTCACCAAGTTTTAGTACTTAGTTTATGTGTTCCTGAGATGAAAAAGGTTGAAAATCGCTATTATGGTGATCTTCATACCTGTTCCATCTCCCGCCCGATTTGCTTTTTAAAATGTGCACTTGAAGGATGTTAAACTTGTCCCAAGAAAGGCATAATTGAAACTTCATAGAGGAAAGTGTGGGAATGAATGGAAAACAGAGGAATTGACTCAGCAATTTGGAATGAAAAAAGAGGTAACAAGGAGTCAGACAGAAGAAGAAAAAGATGGAAAGTATGAACTGATCAGATGAGGACTGCGTAGTTGTGATTGAGCCAGCAGGAAACCTCCGTCTCCTGTGAAGGAAACTAATATGTACGAACTGTCATCCTATACATTTGTGATGCAAGACAAGGAGAAAGCAGTATTTTCACCCTTAATGCATAACCTCAGGTTATGCACCGTTGGTGTAAGACTTTTTTTTCTTCTAGTCACTTAAGAATATCTTCTTATTATCTAGGAGATATTTCTGGGTCCCTGATGCATGAGCCCAACCCTGAGGAATTTTTGCCTGTAATGTTCCTCCCCCAGGTATCCACATGGCTCATTCTCTCACTTTACTTTAGGTCTCCACTTAAAAATGCCAGCTCCATAGCTGAGGCCTTCTGACTGCTCTCTCTGAAATAATGGCATCTTTCACACATTGTTCTCTCCATTCAGCATTATGTATCTAATTGTTTCTGTCTTGTCTGTTCCTCTGCTAGAATGTAAGTTTCGTGGGATCCGTGCTATAGTCTGTCTTGCTTACTCCTGTCCCCAGCAAGTAGAAGAGTGTCTAGCTAGCACATAGTAAGACCTAAATATATACATGTTGAATATATACTAATAAACAAACTTGACATGTAAACCAAGAAGATATGTAGGGATGGATTGCACTCTGTCTTCCAAGAGAAGGGAGATGTCAGCAGGTTTGATAAGAGGGATGATAGCCCAGGGTATCTTTCCCAGATAGGACGTCAGTTTTACAATGGACAAGTACTTATGTATACAGAGAGACAATATATATAAAGAAAATGTATTTTTAATTGTTGTCAGTCTTTAAGTTTGCTCTAGACTTAGAAATGAATTGTGTTTTGCAGATTCTTAGAATAACTCTGGAACTCTCACCATTGAACAAATTAGGGTAACCAAAGCTTGGAAGTACAGAGTTTGAGGTTTGGCTTTGTTTGGTTTTATTTGTCTTGCTCAGGACAATAACCTTTTGTAGCAGAAGTTTTCATCTTTACATTTTTCACTTGTTTACTAATTGAGATTATTCTAGCAGCTGTCTAATGTATACATTTATGTAGATTTATCTAGAAATTCAGGCAAGAAATCGTTTTTCGGATTAGTGTGTGTGTAATCTCTGAATACTCCAAGAAAGGAGAGAGATCTGATTTTTGCCTGAATTTCTAAATTATCTTTCTTCAGCTTACTTATATTTTGGATTTGACTTATTCTATCTCTATTTTATTTTTTTACTTATTCTATCTATAGTACATATAACAACAATTAAGGTAGTAGAGTAAGTTCCATCTAAGAGTGGTGGGAAAGTTCAACCTAACATGGGAAAGACAGTACAGCAGAGAGAAAATGCAAGGTAAGTTAGTTTTAGCAAAAGCAAGAAAATCAGATGAGGTCCTGTAAAAATGAACTGCCTTAGTGTTCAGGAGAAAAGAGGGGAGGACCAAGGACAGGGCTCTGGAAGGCATCCAAGGGGCGCAGCCACAAAAGATACTGAATGAATAGCTGGAAAATTAGGAGACAACAATATTAAAGTGGGGCGGGGAGAGAGGAGTTTGTGCTGTCAAGTCAACCAGGGTAGAGACAGAGAACAGAATATCATAAGTATGAGAGATCATTGTTGAAACCATTCCTCAAAAATATGTAAACATTCTCAAAAAGTCAAAGCCAGAGGAATCAGTAAAACCCCTAAATAAAACAACATAACTAGTGATTAGCTTATAATTTTTTAAAAGAAGAAACCCTACGTTTGAGAGCCTAACCAGTCTGAAATCTAGATTAAAATATTAAAATGGATAATAAGGAACACACAGCTGAGAGTACAAAGACCCTAAGACTGGGTGGGGGGGTCAGAGACAAGGGCTGGGGAACAGGAGGGCGTTAAGTTTCTGTTCTCGGAGAAGATAGCATGACGGAAACAAATTGGCCATACCCTAGTTCAAACTCTTACTACTTCAGTAGTCTCTCGAGTGTATTCTTACTTTTCCCTTCTCAATCCATTCTGCATTAGTCATCCTACAACACTGCTTTCCATTTTATTCCCCTAATCAAAAAATGTCTGCCGTTATGTTGCCCACCGCACAGTGGTTCTCTGTCTTTCCATCACCACCCATAGGCCAAATGGCACATAGCAAAGAACCACATGAATACCCCAGAACCCTGGAAGGATTTGGGTTATGCACTCCACCTCATCTATCTTTTATGCAAGGAAGCATATCTGAGTATAAGCGAGATTATAGGAATAGTCTGTGAATTGGCTCTTTTTGTACTTGTTTTTATTCATTATTTTTGCAAATGCCTTTTCAAAATTTACAAAAATAATGTGTGCTCATTCCCTTTAGGAAAATTATACCAAGAAAAGTTCATAAACTTACTTAAATCACCTCTCTTTTCCTTTTTCTCCCTTTCCTTCCTGCCTGTGCCTTCCCTATCCCCACCCCCATATAAGGCATCCTGGGTTTTTTGCTTTTAAATACGAATAGGAGCATTATATGCCATATGCCAGCTTCTCTGTAGCATGCTTTTTCTCGCCTAACAGTACACCTGAACATCCTTTCAGAGAATCAGATGTGGATCCCATTCTTTCTAATAGTTGTACAATATTCCATTCAGGTTGTTTCATGATTTTTGCCACTACAAACAAGGCTCCAATAAACAACCTTTTCTGTATATCCTTTCATATAGCAGCTTGTATTTCTAATCATAGATTCCTTAAAGCTGCTGAGTCAACGGTATTTTAAATATTTTTTTATTGATTTCAGAGAGGAAGGGAGAGGGAGAGAGAGAGAGATAGAAACATCAATTATGAGAATCGTTGATCAGCTGCCTCCTGCATGCCTCCTACTGGGGATTGAACCCACAACTTGGGCATGTACCCTGAACAGGAATCGCACCGTGACCTCCTGATTCATAGGTCGACACTCAACCAGTGAGCCACACTGGCCGGTGTGCATGTTTAAATTTGGAACAGATATTTCCAGGTTACTTTTACAAGGATCAGAGCAAATCACAGTGTAACCTGGCAGTGTTTATATTTTTCTTTCCATTGAAAATACATAATGAGGTCAAAACTTCCTTGCCACAAATGCTAAGATTGATCACAACATACCAGTGTGTGATATAGCTGAGGACTTCTGAAATTTGGGCTTCTCTCTGCTTTTAACATTGTGTAACCTTCTAAATCAGTTTAATGCCCACTACTTTGTACACTTTCCTTTATGTAGCTCAGCTCATAGCACCCTTTCCTGTATTGGAAGGTATCCTATGGCAACAGCTAGCCATAGTTCTTTATACCTAACTTCGTGATTAGCACATAGTAGGTGCCCAGTAGATACTTGTTGTATTAATACTGTTTTCTTTATATATTTCTGGTGTATATATTTCCTCAACTAGATTCATTCTTCTTAAAGGACAAGGGATGTTTTTATCACAGTATCTAGCACTTACACTATTCAGTTTAGGTTGGCTATTTGAACAAAAGACCATGGAGAAGAGGAAACAAATAGCATGGCCTTGCCTTTAATCATATATTTTACCCCTTTTAGGGGTAAGTCCAGTAACCGGAATAAGAACAGCACTTATGTTGAGCAGTTACTATATGTAAATGGTTCAAGTTGCCAAGGATACAGTAGTGAGCAAGTCTGATGCTGTCTCTGTACTTGTGGAGCTCATGGTCTATGGATGTTACATTCAAAAGATTTGTGGAGAACATTAAAACAGTGGTATCCAATTTCAGGCTCCTTCCAGCAGAGGCTGTGGAATATTTATCCATTTGTCAACATTTACTCTGGCAAGCACTGAAGAGAAAGTCCAGGGCAGCCAGACCTTTGCTGGGAGGTGGCGAACTAATCAGGGTGGTGCATGCTTATGGGTAGTAGACTTGTTTCCCCAACTAGCTTCACTACTATGCATATGTGTACATAGAAGCAAAGGACTAGATAGAGTGGTTAATGTTAGCATATACTCCAAGGACGTTCCTTTTTAGGGAAAGGTTCCAATCCCTATCACTACCAAAAACACAGAACACTAAGGAATATGCTTCTGTCATTGGCATAGGACCACAGAATTCCAACTGGACCCAGTCTTGATATCCAGTCCTCACTCTTCATGTGAGGAAACTAAGGCTAATACAATTAGCATAGTATTCTGGGTAAGAATTAGGACTCTGCAGTCAGATACTGTGGGTTTGAATCAGTTTACCAGTTTTATGACCTTGAGCAAGTTCGTAACCCTATCAATCCTCAGTTCTTTAAAATGGGCACAATGAAATAGTGCCTGTAGGCCACATAGCACAGTGTCTGGCCGTTATAAAGCACTCATGAAGTATTAGCTGTAACTTTTAGTGAGATTGCTGAGATAAGACAGTTTATTAATGCCAAAGGTTCCTTCTTAAGAACTCTGTTCATTGAGCTATTTTAACCTATTCATAAACCCTTTTCATTAATTGATAGTTCTTAACTGGCTCCATTATGCTCTTAACTTTCAAACTAAGGGCAGGCACACCTCATTTTATTGTGCTTCCTTTATTGTGCTTCTCAGATGTTGCATTCTTTACAAATTGAAGGAAAGACCCTCCACCAGGAGAAAAAAAAAATTATAACTTGCTTTATTGTGGTGGTTGGGAACCAGACCAGCAATCTCTTCCGAGGTAGGCCTGCAATTATAGTTATGTAATGGAGACTTTAACCTTTAGTACCATTATCACCTTTTTTTTTTTTTTGGCCATATGTTTGAAGAGGAACTGAAAATTGCATATGTGATGGGTGTTTTGTTAGAATGGGTGCTGAGTGCTTCCCATCTGGCTCTCTCTCCCCTCTCCCCGCACCAAGTTCCTCTACTCAGACTCTCTTCCACTACTTGAAACTCATAGGAACGTGATTAAGGTAAATTAGAATAAATCTGAAGGAGAGCAGTCCTCTCATGTCTTTACAAATTGGTGGGGCTTTATAAATAATTTCATTGCTTCTATGATCTATTATATATCTTTGGCTTCTTAAAGAGAATATTAATTCTCTCAAAGTCCTATTATAATACAAAGGTTCTGTCTCTTCAAAGGAGGACTTTTAAAAATAACTTTTTATGATTCAGTATGAATTAAAACCGACAATTAAAAGGACTTTACTTTCTGGGTTTATATTTTCAAATGCATAACTGTTCATGTTCAAATCTAAACTTACTATATACTCTGAAGCACCTTGCACATTCTTGAATGGATCAAGTCACACGTTTCAGTACTATTTTGCAAATTTAAGTAAAGTAATTTAAGGATCTGTTGAACATGTCTCTTATTTTAATACCAACAAGGTTTTCCATGTCAGGGCCCATTTTTTAGAAGGAACCTTTTGTTTCACTTTCTTTGCTTGCTCAAATTGGGATTTGTTGGGTACTTGTGTCAGAGAGGATTTGCTCTATAACAAACCACCCCAAAATGTAGTAGTTTTAAAATAACAATTATTTCTTATTCCTCATGAGTCAACAGGTCAGCTGGGCAGTTCTGATCTGGACAGGCTGGGCTCACTCAGTGTGCCTGTGGCAGCTGGCCAGTTGACGGTGTCAATGACAGTGGACAGCCCCGTCTTGTTATCCAGCAGGCTCTCCACAGCTAGTTCACAGAGAGCAGGGCTCGGAAAGAACTGGGCAAAGCTTCTTAAGGCCTGAGCTTGGGGCAACTCTTTTTCCTACCACATTCTCTTGGCAAAAGCAAGTTACAGGCCAGTCTAGATTTAGGAGGAGGAGGAGCTGCAAATCTATACTGCAAAGGGCATGATCATAGTGAGGAGCTTTTTTTTTGTTCTCTCTCTCTCTCTCTCTCTCTCTCTCTCTCTCTCTCTCTCTCTCTCTCTCTCTCTCTCTCTCTCCTCTAGCTCTCTCTCTGTATCGGCAGCCTGCCAGTAGTTATAGGAATTGGGAGCATTTGAAATTCTGGTCTTCAGTAGGTGATAATTCTAATTGCTTATGAAACTTCTCCAAGCTGGAAAGAAAGAGTCATCAAAATCAAAAGGATAAAAGCTTGGAGTTTAGAGACTGAGGTTCAAATTCTAGCTCTACCACTTTTTTTCTGCACTCCTGCACAAGTTACATAACTTTCCTGGTAGGCACTCAGAATGGTTGATTAACTTGAACTTCAGATCTTTTTATGTGTAATTTATTATAAAGAAATGGTGAGGTACCTGCTAAGTACTTGAATAATTTCTTTTAATAATATTAAAAATTATTTTTATTCCTGTCTCCCACACTTCAGTAAAGGTGCAAGACCCAGTCACTTCCTTGGCATAAAAAGGAAGGAAGGGAGCATGTGTTAGGAAAGGGAAATCTTTGACTAATTTTGGCCTCAAAATGAAGCAAATGCACACTGGAGTATTTTCCTCTAAGAAAAGATCAAAATAGTTAAGAGATAAAAATCCATAGGTCTCCTTGGGTAGGATTCACTGTTATTCATGGGGTGAGAGTTGTAACATTCAACACAATCCAAATCTAGATTTAAAATAAAGGAATTCTGGCCCCTCTTAAATAGAATAGGTACCTTAACACTAGATTTGGGAGTTGCTACACTTAGAAATCAGGTACTGCATGAGATCTGAGATTGGGGGGGAGGGGCGAGAAACAGTATCATCTCACATGAACAGTTAGTTGTATGTTGATTGCTTTTAAAAAATTAAGAGGAGCCACCTAGAAATAAAATAACGAATGTCTTTTCCTTGTGTTGGAAACAGTTGTCATGTTGGGTAGAAACTCAGTGCTTAAATCTCTGCATTCTACTAGTAGGAAATAGAAAAGAGCGTGCGCACACACTGCACACTGTAACATTGGATTAGCTTAAATCACACAAACAGCCAGATATTTCAGAATCCACTCATCAAAAATGTTAACTAGCCTTGGCCCATGTTGCTCAGTTGGTTGAGCAAAGTCCCATTCACAGAGCGGGGTAGCTTGTGTGATTCCTGGTCAGGGCACATGCCTGAGTTTCAGGCTCGATCCCCAGTAGGGGGCGTGCAGGAGGCAGTGATCAGTGCTTCTCTCTCATCCAAATTCTCTCCTTTTCTCCCTTCTTAAAAAAAAAAAAAAATCAATAAAAAAAAGAAAGAAAAAGAAATGTTAATGAGTTTTTATTGCCTCTCTTAGGAGACCTCGTACCAGTAAGTGTTCTCAAAGAAGTGACAGCTGAGGTTGAACCACCTCTGGCATCAGCTAGTCATGGAAATACAAGCAAGTCAGGTGATCTGTATGCACCTTTCATATTTAATAATTACATGTTATTCTAAGAAAAGAAAGTTTGGCTATAGTTTTTTGATTAATAATAAAATATTTTAGGGTGGACAATGGAAGTGCTTGGCTTAGAAGCCCTTTGTCTTTTTTTAACTAAATTAGTCTTTATATATTTCAATCCTTGCTTTTTTCAAATGGACATTTCTCAGCTTCATTCTTTACAAAGACCATTTTCAACCAGAAACCAAGGGAAACTTTAGCTTCCCCAAACATATTTGGGACTCGGGGATATTTTCCCAAAATATTCAGTGCTAATTTTATGCCAATTGATGTTTACAGAACCACAAAAATAGACTGTGCTGAGGAAAAAATTTTAGTTTGGAAGGACAGTTAGTTGGAAAGAAGAAACTTTTGACAGGCAAGTAAAGTTCAATGTTCAGAAGTGGAGGGTCATAAAGAGATGGCAGGTGAAGAGGGTTGCTCCCCACTATTACCTGTTAATCAGGTGGGTCAGTAAATGTATTATTGAGGACCTTCCACCTGTTCCGTGCTGCAGTTTGTATTCAGGGACAGCAAAGAGAAATCATGTTCCTTCTGATCGCAAAGGTTCTTGTAACAGACTGGGGAGATGATGCAGATACATGAAATAATTAAGAAACAATGAACTAGAGCAGGTGCTGAAGAGTATTCCAGATCAGTGTGGGAGGAAGGACAGGCCAGTGCATCATCAAGTGGTTCTTCCCTCTGCAGATTGACATTTCCTGTGGCTCAGGTCTGTGCTGGGCTCACAACAACTCCATAGATACCGCCCTAAGGCTGGCCTGAGGCAAGTTTCAAAACCCACCATATTAAATCATGACCTTTTTGGGAGGCGCCTCTGTCCTTCCCTCCAGGGACAGGAATAGGGTCCCTGAACGTGCTTTGTTTTAGTGGCCTATGAAAAAGAAGCTGCATCAGCGAAAGAAACAGTTGAGTGCTGAGGGGCATTTGTATTTTAACAAGTGACACAACTTTAAGGAAGGAATGAAATGTTTTGGTGGAATTTCAGGCATTTTACTTTTTTTTTTTTTTTTTGGTAAAGTTAGTAAGCTAATTTGAGGCAGGAGAGCCTTTCAGGTATACCTTAGTCACAGCACCTACCTCACTCATGTACACAGGAAGCCAGTGCTGCCCACCTTTCTCATAGAGCAGGGCCTGCCTTCTTTTTCTCCCTCCCCTATCATTCTTCATCTCTAGTCCCCCACTGCAACTTTGCTAAACCCTAATATCCTTCAAGAACTAGTGGTACCAGGCTCTTGCTGGGATATTTTTAAGAAAAGTACGGATTTCCACACATTGCTTCTTTCCTATGCTCAACCCTATTTAAGAGTTCTAGGGACAGAGCCCAAGAATCTGAATATTTTTTAAAACTCTAGAAAATAACCCATGTTTGGAACCACTGCTCTATGAAGGCCAGCAAGGGTGCCAATAAACTCTGTTGCTAGGGAAATAGTCATGGGACTTGGACCTTGCTAATATGAGGAGAAGCCCACCATAGCCAATAGACCAGTGATGGCGAACCTATGACACGCGAACTCATTTTTTTGGTTGATTTTTCTTTGTTAAATGGCATTTAAATATATAAAATAAATATCAAAAATATAAATCTTTGTTTTACTATGGTTGCAAATATCAAAAAATTTGCAGAATTAAGTTAGGGTTTTTCAAAATGCTGACACGCCGAGCTCAAAAGGTTCGCCATCACTGCTCTAAGAGCATTCTCTTAGGGATTTATAACTAGAAGTGGAATAACTAGGTCATAAGGTATACACCTACAACTTCTAGGTAATGCCAAATTGTTTCCAAGTAGTATGATAAGTATTCTTTATGTCCCACATCCTCACCAACATGTGGGAGTGCTAGTCTTTTACTTCCGTGCCAGTATGGTGGGTGTAAAATGTTTCCATGATGTTTTTTCATGGTACCATTTAAGGAGATTTAAAAAAATAATTAGAAATCAAGGCCGTTTTTTTGTGTTTTGTTTTAATGAAGAAATTGAGATTAGGCCTTGGAATACACATCGGTTACAAAAGTGGCTAAAAGGAACACTTTTTTGGTATTCTGCCTCATTGAATAAAACTAGTATGTTAAATGATGCATGTGTGGTTCCGAAGGCAGAGCTGTAATTGTGCTTATTGAACAGAATGATAGTAAGCTGTTTCTGAACAAGGCACTCTTGCTGTAGGTCCGTTTCAGCCTCCCCAACTTTTATATGCTGAAACTTGCAACTAGGTTTAAAGACACATATTTTCTGAGCAAGGTGGTCACCAGCTTATGATAAAACACGGAGAAGGAACCCCTGCAAGAAATTTTGAAATTTGTTCTTTGGTGTTAAATGAGGACAGAGGTGGGAAAAAGGTTGAAGAGGATCAGTTTAGCAGTCCGAGTGTAGGCAGAACAATTATCTAGGACAGCGGTCACCAACCGATGGTCCGCAGACCACTGGTGGTCCGTGAGGTCCGAAAGGTTGGCAACCACTGATCTAGGAAAGGAAAAAAGCAATGTGATTAGTATTTTACCTTAGCAACAGTGGCATAGATAATGGTAACTTATAGTCACACAGAACTCTTGCCGTTTACTGAACATTCACATTTGTTATCTCATCTAATGATAATGCTGAAGGAAGAGTATAATTTGCCACTGCTTTATTGATAAGGAGGCTAAAGGTAAGAGAGGCGAAACAAGTGGGCCAAAGACACCCATCTGGGAAGTGACGGAGGTGTGTGTCCTCAGGGTTCTTGCCAAGCCCATGATTCTTTTGCTTCATGCTTTTCTGCTTCCTCAGCACCACAGCTGCTGCTTCTGCTGTGGGTGATGTGTGTCAGCAAGCACTGGTCCTCTGCCTTCTGAGCACCCCTGCGACTCTTTAGGACTGAAAAAAAAAAGGCCACATTCCTGCCCAGGAGCTCACAGTCTCACGGAACAAGGGAAAAGACTGATGAAACAAGAAGAGATCAAAATGGTTTCTAACGGAATGCTAGACTGTAGTAAGAATCTGCTTTAGATAGAAATCAAAAGCAAGGGAACATTTCAGAATGTAATATGAATGTGAGAATTTATTTTAAATTGATTTTCAAAATTTGCATCGAGTTTGCTGTTATGAAAGCTTAACTTTTCATTCTGGAATTTAAGGTTTTATTAATTTGTCTGATAGCCTCAGGAAGCCACCTAATGTAATGGATGATGTACATACAATGAAAAAAAAAAACCATTTTATTTTTAAAGAGAACTTCTGAATCCAAAATAAAGTATGTGTTTTTTTCCCTTTAGTGATCTTTGGTCAAATAAGAACTTATTTAGTTATCAGAGTAAGACTCATAGAAAATATTTATTTTTCTGTATTCCTCTACTTTTATTAATAGCCCTCCATTCCTTGTATCTTACTTTTCATTTGTGGTCTAAAGAATCTATGGGCATTTAAAGGACAAATTTTAACAGCTTTATTCTGAATTGATACATCTCTACGGTCAGATTGCCTTCACTCACGAATACTAAGTTTCAACCACTTATAGGTTCCTGATAATTTGCTTTTATAGAGACCTAATTTCACTTTATTTAAACGTTAGTTTTTTTAATTGCTATTTTATTGAATTCTTTTAATTTGTTGATTTTTAGAGACAGTGAGAGAGGGGGAGGGGGAGGAAGAGGGAGGGAGGGAGGGAAACACTGATTTGCTGTTCCACTTATTTATGCATTCATTGGTTGATTCTTGTATGTGCCCTGACCAGGATCAAACCTGCAACCCTGCTTTGATCACTCTTTTTTTAAAAAAATATATTTTATTGATTTTTTACAGAGAGGAAGGGAAAGGGATAGAGAGTTAGAAACATCGATCAGCTGCCTCCTGCACACTCCCTACTGGGGATGTGCCCGCAACCAAGGTACATGCCCTTGACTGGAATCGAACCTGGGACCCTTTTTTTTTTTTTTTTTTTTTAAATATATTTTATTGACTTTTTTACAGAGAGAAAGGGAGAGGGATAGAGAGTTAGAAACATTGATGAGAGAGAAACATCAATCAGCTGCCTCCTGCACACCCCCCACTGGAAATGTGCCTGCAACCAAGGTACATGCCCTTGACCAGAATCGAACCTGGGACCCTTCAGTCCGCAGGCCGACGCTCTATCCACTGAGCCAAACCAGTTAGGGCGAACCTGGGACCCTTAAGTCTGCAGGCCGACGCTCTATCCACTGAGCCAAACCGGTTAGGGCTGCTTTGATCACTTTTAACCAACTGAGCTACCCAACCAGTGCTCTTAAATTCTTTGAGTTGAGAGAAAACTTCCAAGTGGGAATCTTTGGGCTTCTGCATCTGTCATGAAGCTGAGTAGGGATAGAGCCAGTAATAGCCTGACACCAGACCAATAAACCTCAGCTAAATGCCAGTCATTGCGAAAGCCTGGAAGGGGTAGCATGCTCCAATAGATCTGTAACCAGTGTCCTTAGTGTATTGGCTATATATCTTAAGACTCCTTTTCCTAAAAATGCAGCTTAAATTCAAGTTGTCATTCTGCTCCAGAAGAGATATTATCCTCAAAATGAATTTATCCCTTCATATTAAGTAAAGGTGGCTAAATAATAATGATGCGTTTATAACTAGTGAATTTTGAGAAGGATAATAATGTATATTACTCCACAAAATTAACACTTTAACACTTTACAGGCCTTTAAAAAACAAAAAATCAATAGGCTCCCTCTGCCTGGAGACTGTGCAAGGGGTACCGTCTTGTCATTGGTTCCTGGCTCTCAGGGCAGATGACATAAAGAGAGTAGGCTTCAGAAGTTCATAACATCCTCAGTGTGTTCCAGACCTCTTTGGGCATCTTACTTTCAAATAGATACCAGAAATCATCTTTGGAAGGGATGGTTGGGGGAAGAGGGATTGGAGAGACTGTTACTATGACGATCCATTGAGCTGCATTAGTGTTGTAATGTCTTAAACCAGAGAGCCAGTTTCCATTTTAATTTCCTCTTGCATGAATTTTTAACTTTGTTCATTAAAAAAAGACCTCCATTGAATGCGTCTTTATTAGGCAAGTGATTATTTATCATAACATCTTTTACAAATTGTATTATTGTTTGATCCTCATAACATGGTAAAATACTTAGAACAAGTTTAAATTATCCCCCCTCCTTTTTTTTTTTTTTTTTTTTTTGAATGAGGAAACAGATTCAGAGAGACTAAGTGACTTGGATGTTACTTCAGCAGGATCAAATTTGAAACTAGGTCATATGACTTCTGATTTCATGCCTGTTCCACTAAAGTGCTTTCTGCTTCATAGAATTATACATGTGAATGTTTACTTTCACAGATTTTTTAGAAGTGCGTGTATTTTTTAAATTACAATGGAGGTTTTCCAGTTCATGGTTTTTTAACACCTTCATTCATGCTCCCTTTGTGAGCTTTTGTGAACACCTTTTATCTCATCTTACAAAGAAGAATCAAAAGACTGGGGAGTGGTCAGGTTCCAGTTCCAAGGAAAAAGGTTAGAAAATTGCACAGGTACCAATGTGCTCGCTGCTCTCATATGGTTACACACACGATTGTGTAGAGCAGCCGTGGGCAAACTCCGGTCCGTTTGAAATGAATAAAACTAAAAAAAAAAAGACCGTACCCTTTTATGTAATGATGTTTACTTTGAATTTATATTAGTTCACACAAACACTCCATCCATGCTTTTGTTCCGGCCCTCCGGTCCAGTTTAAGAACCCATTGTGGCCCTCGAGTCAAAAAGTTTGCCCACCCCTGGTGTAGAGCTTCTACACAGGCTGGCATATGACCTTATATCACCACACCAGTTTTGAAGTCCTGGATCTCAAGCTCAAAGCCAAAATCTAGGTAGGCAATGTCCACAAAAGAAACATCCTTTAGAAAAGTTGTAAAAACACTGTGATGGCATTCAGATTTCCTGAAATCATTATATCTAATATAGTTGAACTCCTTTCAGAAAAATGATATTTATATGAATTGCAAGATCTTAAAGATGCCTTAAAATTGGTGACTTTAATGTGCATTCTAAATTGAGACTGGCACTTAAACATCCCTTTGCTATCTGATTTGATATTGTCAAAATGAATGAAGAATTAGAGCTCCAGTAAGTTTGGAGTACAACATCCGAAAATGCTACTTTGGTTATTTTTCCCCCCTATTTAATAGATTAAATTTAGAGCAGGGTTTTTCTCCCTGAGCACTACTGACATTTTGAACTGGGTTATTATTTGTTGTTGGGAGATGTTCTGTTCACTGTAGGATGTTTAGCAACATCTTGACAATCATTAACCTTTCTTTTTGTCTCTGATTTGCCCATGCTGGCCATTTCATATAAATGGTATACAGTTTGTACTTTTGTGTTTGACTTCTTTGAATTAGCATGTTTTCAAAGTTCCTCAATGTTATCTCATTTAACAGTATTTCATTCCTTTTTAAGACCAAGTAATATTCCATTATATGAATATGTATCACATTTTGTTTATCTGCTCATTAGCTGATGCACATTTAGATTGTTTCCACTTTCTGGCAATTATGAATAATGCTGTTATGAACACTCATGTACAGTAGTTCACCCTTATCCATGGGAAATACATTTCAGTACCCCCAGTATTGCCTGAAACCCTGGATAGAAATGAACCCTGTACATATTGTGCTTTTTCCTATACATACATACCTATGATAAAGTGTAATTTACAAATTAGAGTAAGAGATGAACAACAATAGCTAATAATAAAATATGCTATAATAAAAGTTAGGTGAATGTGGTGTCTCTCAAAACATCTTATTGTACTGTACCCACCTTTTCACTTAAAGGAAACACTTTATGGCTTCTTTGGCATATCTGAATTGCCAGTGGTCCTTTCAGGCCATTTTAAAACAAAATAAGGATTATTTGAATGTATGCATTGTGATACCACAACAGTTGATCTGATAATAGTTGAGAATGCTATGAAGTGACTAATGGGCGAGTAGTGTATACAGCGTGGATACACTGGACAAAGGGATGATTCATGTCCTGGGTGGAGCGGAACATGACAATGGGAGATTTCATCACGCTGCTCAGAAAGGTGTGCAATTTAAAACTTACGAAATGTTTATTTTGGGGATTTTTCATTTAATATTTTTTGTTCTGTGGTTGAACACAGGCAACCAAAGCCATGGAAAGCAGAACCAGATAAGAAGGACTATAGTACAAGTTTTTGTGGTGACTGGTTTTTAATTTCTATTCATAGACACCTAGGAGGGAATTACTGGTTCATGTGGTAATCCTTCTGCGGAACTGCCAAGCTATTTTCTACAGTGGCTGTAGCATTTTCCAGCCCACCAGTGATATATGAGAATTCCAATTTCTCAACACCATTGCCTATGTTGTTATTGTCTCTCTTTTTTATAATAGCCATCTGAGTGGGTGTATCTCATTCTGATTTTGGTTTGCATTTCCCAAATGATTAGTGATATTTAGCATCTTTATACAGGATGGGCCAAAAGTAGGTTTACAGTTGTTCATGTGGAAAAATGATGCAATAATTAATAAATAATACAAGAATCAGCTTTAATGTACTCACAACTGTAAACCTACTTTTGCTCTACATTGTATGTGCTTCTTGACCATTTCTATAACTTTGGAGAAATGTATTCAAATCCTCTGCCCATTTTTTATTTGGGTTGTCTTTTCACATTATTGTTTGTAAAAGTTCTTCATATATTCTGGATACTAGACCCTCAATCAGATATAGGATTTGAAGATATTTTCTCCCACTCTGAGGGTTCTTTTCATTTTCTTGATAGTGTCAATTGACTTATTAAATATTTTTATTTTAATGAACTCCCAATTTGTCTATGTTTTCTTCCACTGATGGTGCTTTTGGTGTCATTTGCCTAATCCAGAGTCACGGATTTTCACCTATGTTTTGTCTAAGAATTTTATAGTTTTAGCTCTTATATTTAAGTCTTTGATTCCTTTTTAGTTAATTTTTGTGTGTGGTGTGAGGTAGGGGTCAAACTTTATTCTTTTGTATGTGGATATGTAGTTGTCCCAGCACCATTTGCTGAAAAAACCACAGCTGACCTTTGAATAACATAGGGGTTAGGGGTGCTGACCCTTGTACAGTCAAAAGTTTGTGTATAACTTATGACTCCCCCAGAACTTAATTTCTAATAGCTTACTGTTAACCAGAAGCCTTACCAAGAATATAGTCATATAACACATATTTTGTATGTTATATGGATTATATTGTATTCTTACAATAAAGTAAGGTAGAGAAAAGAAAAATCCATAAGGAAGATAAAATAAATTTACTAGATTGTATGTATTTATTGAAGAAAAAAATTGCACTTAATTGGACCCTTGTAGTTCAAACCTATGTTGTTCAAGGTTCAATTGTATTCACTCCATTGAATGATTTTGATACCCTTGTTGAAATAAACTGACTATAAACCTATGGATTTTTTTTTTGGATTCTCAGTTCTATTCCATTGGTCTGGATGTCTTATCTGATGCTAGTACCACCCTGCTTTCATGACTGTATCTTTGTATTAAATTCTGAAAATGGAAAATATAAGTCCTCCCACTTTGTTCTTTTTTTCAAGATTATCTTAGCTATTCTGCTTTTCTTGAAAATCCATATTAATTTTAGGATCAATGTGTCCATATCTGGAAGACAGCAGTTTGGAATTTTGATAGGGATTGCGTTGATAAGGGAGTATTGCTGTCTTAACACTATTAAGTCTTCCAGTTCATGAACAGTGGATGTCTTTCCATTTGTGTAGATCTTTCATTTCTTTTAACAATGTTTTGCAGTTTTCTGTATACCACTCTTGTACTTCTTTGGTTAGATTTAGTCATAAGTATTTAAATCTTTTTGAAGCTATTGCAAATTTGTTTTCTTAATTTTATTTTCAGATTGTTTACTGCTACTGGGTAGTAACTTAACTGGTTTTTATGTGTTGATTTTTGTATCCTGCAGCTGCTGAACTTGTTCATTAGTTCTAGTAGATTTTTTGGTAAATTCTTTAAGATGTTGTCATCTGTAAATATAGTTTCCTTACTTTCTAATTTGGATGCTTTTTAATTCTATTTCCTGCCTAATTTCCCTGGCTAGCACATTCGGTATAATGCTGAGTAGCTGTGGTGTGAGAGGCCGCTTGAACTGGTCCTGATCTTAGGGGGAGATTTTTCAGTGTTAAGTGTATTTCAGCTCTGGGGTTTTCATAGATGTCCTCTATCAGATTGCACAAAGTTCCCTTTTTTCCTTGTTTGTTGAGTTTCTTATCATTAAGGAATGTTGGGTTTTTGTCAAATGCTTTACCTCCATCTGTTCAGATGATCATGTGCATTTTGCCTTTCACTTTTTTGATGTAGTTTATTACATTAATTGATTTCATATGTTGAACAGCCTTGTGTTCCTGGGATTACTCTCACTTGGTCATGGTTTATAATTGTTTTCGAATGCTCCTAGATTTAGTTTGCCAGTATTTTTTGTTGAGTATTTTTACATTTTTCTTCATAAGGGATAGTGGTCTGTTGTTTTATTGTGATATGTTTGTCTGGCTTAGATATCAGAATAATACTGGCCTCAGACTGAGTTAGGAAGTGTTTCCCTTCTCTCCTATTTTTGGGAAGAGTTTGGAAAGGAGTATTGTTAATTTGTCTTTTAAACATTTGGTAGAATTCACCAGCTAAGCCATCTGGACCTTATTGGAGATGTTTGATTACTGACTATCCAGTAGACTCTGCAGTTGCTGGAGGAAAATGCTTCATCCAGAATTGTCCTACAGCATGATGTGCCGCATCCCCATTCCTTCTTCTGTGGGATATTTTATTTAAAGTTACATTCAGCATGATGATGTAGCTTTTGTGTGTTTTATTTGTTTCTGTTTTTCACTAGATAGACTATTAAAGAACCTTTCTGGGTCCCTTACAGCAGTAGTTGTCAGTTTATAGTGGCGACAACCTGTAGAGCTTCCACGTATCTAACTTGGAAGTCACTCTGCTCCCTGCTTATCAGTTGCTTTACAGGAGTCCCTTCATGAGATAACAGAAACCATAGAACATCTACAGGTGGAACACTGTCATTAATGTTTCATGAAATTTCATAGGTAAGACAATGCCTGGTACCAGTTTTGGCATCTACGTGATTAAACACTGTATTTCTTTATTTTCATGTTGACATTGCTGCTTTAATGTGGCAGAAGAAAATTTTAGGCTAGGCCTAAATTAATCAGCAAAGATAAAAGTCTGAGCGGATCCGGAATATTTTGTATTTCTAAATAATCTAACTGATCGAGTAAGCTACTCCCACAGTTGATAATCTTGAAAACTTCATTCTCTTCTAAGTAACCATCTTGAATTTTACATCATTTTAAGCTGACTCAAGTTCTTTCTGAAGCAGGGCAGGCATCTTTCATGAATTTAAAAAAAAAAAGGTTAATAGTACAAAAAGTTGCAGAGAAAGAACTTACATATCTTTCAAAACTGAATCATATAATATACAAGGCACTGGAAGTAGTTTTACTAAGTTTACAAATAGTGGTAGAGATTAGAACTCATACATTGGGTATATTTCCAAATTTTGATCAAATATTTTGTTACAAAAAACACTGGATAATTATTCTTTAATCATATGTGTGAAAAATGTGGCTTTTCTTTTGCAACCTCAGTATAATAAAACTTTTCTGTGTGCCAAATTGTGGCTTTTAAATTTTTAACTACTCAACAGGTTAAGCTGAAGCCACAGATACCACTTAGGGCAAACTGCATGCATTCATATAAGCTTTTTCTATAAAATACTTACATCTTCATTTTTAAGATTCAGATGTGGGTTTTATTTTCTTCACTAGAAATAAAAGCCTTGTTTTTTAAAAATCCAAGCTGAGGAAACAATTGTGTGCATTTCTCTATTAGCAGTCTTAACTATATGCCATGTGGCCCATTCCTTAATAAAGGCAATCACTTCAGGATTCATGAGTGGCAGAAGTCACTGGGTAATTTGGGAAGTAAGAGAAGAAAGCTTTTGCTGAGGAAGATTCTAAGGCGATAATGGGCAGAATAAGCAAAAATCTAGAGACTCATAATAGGCACTCAAAATATTTTTTTTTAATGAATAAATGAGTGAACTTGGCTTTTTGAGGGACAATGAGAAAACATACTGCCTGGAATGGTAGAGTTCCTGCAGGAAACCAGTGAGGGAGAGGTGAGTTCAGATTTTGGTGGGCCTTGTTAAAGTTTGGGCTTTCCTAGTATTTTTACAGGGAGAAGGTTTGATTGAGGTTTGGAAATGAGTGTTGAGGCTGATAGTGGAGACAAAGTGAGGTATCAGGACAGCGGTTTCCAAACTCTGTTTAAATACAAAGTTGGAAGGTAAGCCTGACATTCTAATTTCAGTTTTACTGGTTGTGTCAAAACAGCCTCACTGATCTCCATGACTGCTTCCTATGCAGATTAATGTTAAAAATTTAAATGGATAAAATGTGCTTTCTCAGTATAATAGCACTTTTACCTACTTTATGTATTGGGGGTTCTGCATAAAGTTTAATTTTTTAAGGGAAAGAATTTTGCTGCTGGGGCCTTGAAACGTGTTAGGAAAAATGGAAGAGGGCAGGTTAAAACTACAGGCAAAGAGAACAGTTAGGAGGTTCTTGTGTTCAGAATTCTTTGCTGACATTTACAATAGAATTCCTTCCATGAATATTTAATGGCACCAGATATTAAATGGTCATAATGGCTGAAGTGTTCAAAGGATGCTATCATATTCATGACTCATGATCAGAATGGCATTACGGCTACCCCTCTTCAGGAAGAAATCATTTACTTGTGTGGAATACTTGCTGTTAATGCAGATGTCCAGGGTCTTTCTTCCTTTCTCATGTCTTCTCATGGCCTTTCCACTGCTGAGCTAACATCTTTGGTGGGGGAGTCCTCTACATCATAAATGTTAAATAATAATGTTTTTGAGCAGCAAAACATTAGAATGAATAAAAAAACAAAACTTGCAGTTATACAAATGTTTTGTCTATTGGGGTGGGGTATAAGAAGAGCTCCTGATAAAAAAGGGTGTGAAGAGAAGCAATTTCTACCTTCATTTCCTTGTAGCCCCATTTAGCCTAATCCTAACATACTTTACTGAAAATAAGTTTCCGGTTCAGTAGCTTGCAATGACCTAAAAGATTGAGATATCTTAACTGGCTATTTTCAAGTGAAAAAACAAAAAACTGTTCATTTTGCTTGAATATATATTTGTTCAAGAAAATACTGCTTTTTTCTTGTTTACCTCAGGCTTTCCCGTCAACTATTAAATCAGAATTTCAGATCTAGTATTAGATCTGGAAGCCTAACAACTATATAAGGCAGGGATGGGGAACCTTTTTTCTGCCATGGGCCATTTGGATATTAATAATATCATTTGAGGGCCATACAAAATTATCAACTTAAAAATTAGCTTGCTATATATGGTGAAGCATTTAATTAACTCACCCCTAATGCACTGGCAGGCCAGACCAAATGATTTCGAGGGCCTTATGCAGCACACGGGCCAGACCTTCCCCACCCTGAATAAGGGAAGGGGGGGAGTGGGGAAAGATGGGAAGATATATGAGGAACAGACCTTAAAATAGCAGATAAGTGAATTAGAATAAAATAATGAAGGCATGCTTGTTGCACTGAGGACAAGTAATATATTACTACAGTAATTTCTTTGTTAGTGAGTGTTAGAGATATTATTTAGGTACTACCCTGAAAACCTTCCTAAAAAGTAATGGGGGAGGTGAAGGAGATTAAAAAGGGATCCTGGCATTCCCCAATTTGTAGTGAATGGTCTCAGCCTCAACTGCCCTTCCTTAATTCAGCTACAAGCTGAAGATTACAGAATTATTTTTAAATGTTTTTATTAGAGAATAATTTCTCACTGAATAGGTACAATGTGCATCTATGGATTTTCTTCCATTTCTTGCTTTCTCATGCTATAATGCTCAATTTTGTATAGAAATTGTGGTTTTTGTTTCTGTTTTTTTCTCATTGGTTAAATTTAAAGAGGAAGTGAATGTTAGAAATTTATCTGGAAATGGAACTATTCCTATCATATATTTATCAACCTATTAAATTTGCATTTTCTTTGTCAAGACTCTGTATAATCTTAGCATCAAGCTATTGATCATTGTGTTGGCAAACCAACTTGCTTTCCTGTAGCGAATCTACTGGAATACAGTACATATATAAAATAAAACTTTAAACCTATTTAATGAATAGTTGATGATTTTTAGCCCTTTTGGATTTAGAAATGACAGAAGTAAGGAAGTACCACTGCCTCTGCATTATTTTGAAATCCTGTTTGTAAACTATGTAATTTCTCAGGCATGAGTCTGGCACCTTTCCAGATATTGACTAAAAACAAAGATATAATTTGATTTATTTATTTATTTATTTATTTATTTATTTATTTACCTATTGATTGAAATCTAATTTAAACCACATACCCTGGTGAGATCGTAGAAATAACATGCGCACTCTGACCTATAGCTAGTCCCAGTATTCTCTGGGTATATTCTTGTTTGGGCTCCTAAAAAAGAAAATTGACCTAGGTATGCTGATCATTAACACTGACCACTCTCCCCTCCCCCCAAAATAAAAGAACATTTAGAAAGTAGTACAGGATAACTTAGTGAGCTACTTAATAGAACTTGCACATCTTTTTTGAAGAAATGTAAATTATGAGAAACACAAAAAAGTAAAAGATATAGTAGAAGAAATATTATTATAGGACCAAAGGTTGCAAGAACTAAAACTGCAAGAAAATTTTGGGCATAATGGACTTAAAACACCAGGGCGGGGGAGGGGGACAAACCAGAAAAACAAACCCAGACTAGCCTTGAAGGTCTAAAAAATCCTGTATTGTTAATAAAATAATTTGCTCTGCCATTTGGCCTTGGGGATTATTTCAAATTGCTAAAATACTAGAAAAACGGTTGTCATGAAATGAATTATGTAGGAGACTGTAATAGTGAAAAAATGTAGGTCTCTAGACCCACTGAAAAATTGGCTCAAGAAGCACATATGAGGAAGAAGCCTGAGAAGCTAAGTCCCACACAATAGCGCTTTCTGCCTGTTTGAGGGTAACCTGCTTTGGATGTTTCTGGGGTGTTATAAGCTTCATCTTTCCACAGAGAGTGTTGAAGGTATCTGTCATTTCTGTGGTTGTCATCTCTTGGCCACAGATGTGTGGCTTACAAAGTTCTTTTGGTTCCTATGGCCTTTTGAGCTGGGTTTTCCCCCAAATGCTTGTTGAGTTGGTTCTCTGATCAAGTTGAGAGGTAGACTGAGACATTCCCTTTTTATGTCTGTCACTCATGCTCACATTCATTGAACACACTGAGTGGGAGATATATTCTGAACTTTTCAGTGGTACCTGATGCCAGTGATGGCATGTGACCTTGTGAAGACACTTAGGGAACAGTTATCGTAGACAACTTTGGTCCAGGAGGAAAAGGTTTCTTATTACCCAATTACCCCTGAACTGGCCAGTGTGAGTGGGAGGAGGCTCTCCGAGGGCCACACAGCAAACCTAATTTTTGAGGCCAGACCAGGAATCACTTACTTGAATCATTGTGTTTTTCTTACCCACTTCTCATGATAATCGGAGTTCGTTTTTCCTGTTTTTTTATTCCTTCTCTGGACATTCTAATTCTCCTGTTACTCTCAGTCTTTATGCTAAATATTGCTTTATTTAAAGGTTTTAGTCTAATTAAGTTCAAATCTATTTTAGATAGATGTTGTGGCCTTTAAAAATTGTATTAAAAAGGTACTTAAAATGATTAGAGGACCCACCCATTCCACTAATAAGCTGTCATTTTGATTGTCTACTGAGGGGTGGTTATTTGAGTTCAAAATGCTGAGATTATGGGAACTGGATTGGAATATTTTGCAGCAGTATTAAAAATAATACCTCTGAGAATTTAATCAAGCTCATAAACCCTCTTTCTCTGTTGCTCTATCTTGAAAAGACAGTCTGAGTATGACTGTAGGCATTCCTTCTCTGTGGCGTGATTGGTAGACAGGGAGTAAACAACTTACTGTAAATGGGCAGCATGCCAGCTGGCTTCGGGCAGCAGCAAGCTTGTGATTTGCAGTCAGGGTTAGGAAAATGCTTTTTAACTTGTTCATTTCCGCTTCTTTAAACATGGGGAAAAGGCACAATCATACTAATTTAAGTACTTTATAAGATCTTTTAGGGCTTGCAAGATCTTCTAGGAAACCCCCGGAAATTATTAGTCCTATTTCACTGGATCTGAATACCTCTCACAAAATGACAAATTTTTAAAAGGAAATTTTCATCATTAAAATGAATTTTTTCAACTTGGTTTGCCCTCACCCTATCTGATTTATTTGGGATTATATTTTGGAGTTTCTCTGACCTACTTTCAATGTATTTGACTTACTGTCCAACACTATTTTAAGATAAAACAAAAGTAAAAAAGCCTTAGAAAATATGAAAAGACTTTCCCTTTTTCTCTAAAAATATATTATGCCCAAAGCATTTGTTGGGAACTGGTGAATCATTTAAGCACCTCAGGCAGCTGAGTGTCATCCATGCATGAAAAGTGGAGGCTGCTGAATTCTGAGAAATTTTGTATTGAAAAACTAGTCAAGACCCAATGTTGTTATTGAATACTAGAGGCCCATTGAATGAAATTCATGCACTGGTAGGGTCTCTAGCCGCTGCCAGCTACAGCTGCCAGGGGCCTCTCTCCCTTCCCCTGGCCGGCCCCGCCCCCTGGTCAAACTCCTGGATAACTCCCGGTTGAGGGGACAATTTGCATACTACACTTTCATTATATAGGATTCAATTATCTTGTATATATTGAATTATTGAACTCAAAAAATGCTTGAGCTTAGGTTTTTTATTAAATGAAGATTAGAACAGTTTTATTGAATCAAATTACTAGTTGGAAGGTTTCTAAAAGATTCTTGCAGATTTTTATTTACTTGTAAATAGTATGAAGGAAATTTTGTTCAAATTAAAGTTTACTTTGAAACATTAAAATCTAAGAAGAATGTTTTTAACAAGAAAACCTTATTATATACTTAAAACTATCACTTAAGAATACAGTAATATAGTAGTTTATATCATTCACATTTAAATACTTTAAAATCTTTTCCATATCTGAAAGACTTTAAGGGTAGAGTTTTAACTGCATGATGTAAAATTTGATTATTAAAACAAATTAGTACGTTTTCTTTGGCAGAAAAAGATATTTATTGAGTTAGCGTATGTTTCTCTTTACAAGATCTCTAAATTGCCTGTCCTTTCAGTGAATTTTAAAACTGATAAAACTGCAAGCTGGAAACGGGACATTTGATTTTAGATAGCCCGTCCATCCTTCAATGTTAAAATACGAAAATATTTTTTAAGAATTTATAGTGCATTTTAGTGAACCTTTCAATTCTGCTCCCTGATCAGTATTTTTAAGCTCTCTGATAAAAGTAGTTGACTTCTCCGCAAGAAAAAAATCCATCAAACACATATACTTACAACTTTAATATTACAATTAAAGAACGTCTTGGACCTAGCCAAAGCTTATTCATGAAACTCAAGTTGAAGTCCTGTGGTTCTGTCTACATTGCAAACAGAATAAAACCTCGAAAGTTTAGGTTTGAACATCTCTGTTGTCACCACTGTTTAAGAACTCAAATAAAGTGAAACTCCTTATTCTTGAAAACTAGAAAAGCAAGTCAAAACTGGGATTAGCATTTGCTATTTCATACAATTGTGCTTTATTTTAAATTATAGCAATAAGCTAAAAATTAGAATACTGTAATTGATGAGGCAAATAATATTAAGAAATTGGCTGTTAGCTCTAAAGAGTATCCATGCAGTTTACAAGAAAAAGAAAAAAAAAATTCAGTCAGGACACTCCTCTTGATTTGAATTAAATTGAACCATTAAAAATGACAGTGGCACCAAATAGAAATTGTTTTGATTTTGTGTCTTATGTATACCTAACAAATTATATGTTGTCACCTCTAATTGCTACAAAAAGACTACGATGAGTAAAAACTGAATTCTGTAGTTAATCACCAAATCAGAATCAACTGGAAAATTCTTAGGTTGCACACCTGGTTTCCCAAATCAGAATTTGGGGGTTTGAGGTGGGTAATCTATAATTTGAGAAGGCCTTGCAAATGCTTCTGATATTTCTTCCGGGAACCATTGGTAACATAATAGCTGTGTCCATTAGAGTACTCTGTCGTATTTAAATATTAATAATACTTTGTGGCTGTAAACTGCAGCATGGAAAAGAGATAAGAAATGTGTATTATAGAAGATGTTGAATTTTTAGCAATATTAGTGAAAATGGTTTTTCTCTCACTGAGAACATGCTAAATTATTATAGAAGAAGGGTAACAGACTTCATGGCATTCCTCTGTAAACCATGATGTCTAGGATAATTCATGCTATTAATTAAAATTTTAAGGTCACAATGATAAATCCGCACTGTACCATTCTAAGGAAATTTTTAATAAATATTATTTGTTTGGGATATAAGATTTATAAAGAGGATAGTAATCTTCTGATGATTGATCCTGGGATCATTTCATTTATATTATCATTTATGTATCTTTATATATGAACACATATATTTATGTATCACTTACTTTACTCACTATGTCTTATAATGTAGTACCATGGCAAGCAGAGTAAGTTGTAAATGGGGAACATCTTTGCTAAGTATATTTTATTATCATTGCATTGTATTAGGTATGTGTGTTGTCCACATGTTTGTCTATGTGTGTGATTGTACAGAATCTTTTTTTATTAATTAAATCTTTATTGTTCAGATTATTACATTTGTTCCTCTTTTTTCCCCCCATAACTCCCCTCCACCCAGTTCCCACCCCACCCTCCTCCCTCACTCACCACCCACTGTCCTC
This sequence comes from Myotis daubentonii, assembly GCF_963259705.1. Taxonomy (NCBI): domain Eukaryota; kingdom Metazoa; phylum Chordata; class Mammalia; order Chiroptera; family Vespertilionidae; genus Myotis; species Myotis daubentonii. The sequence goes on along the minus strand of NC_081844.1, from coordinate 85,179,115 downwards.
ATCCATAGGTGCTCAATTTTTGTCCAGTCTCTTCCCGCATCCCCCTCACCCCTTTCCCCCCCAAGAATAGTCAGTCCACTCCCTTTCTATACCCCTGATTCTATTATAATCACCAGTTCATTCTGTTCATCAGATTATTCACTTGATTTTCAGATTCACTTGTTGATAGATGCGTATTTGTTGTTCATAATTTGTATCTTTACCTTTTTCTTCTTCTTCCTCTTCTTAAAGGATACCTTTCAGCATTTCATCTAATACTGGTTTGGTGGTGATGAACTCCTTTAGCTTTTCCTTATCTGTGAAGCTCTTTATCTGACCTTCAGTTCTGAATGATAGCTTTGCTGGATAAAGTAATCTTGGTTGTAGATTCTTGGCATTCATCACTTTGAATATTTCTTGCCACTCCCTTCTGGCCTGCAAAGTTTCTGTTGAGAAGTCAGCTGACAGTCGTATGGGTACTCCCTTGTAGGTAACTGAGTTTCTTTCTCTTGCTGCTTTTAAGATTCTTTCTTTGTCTTTGGCTCGTGGCATTTTAATTATGATGTGTCTTGGTGTGGTCCTCTTTGGATTCCTTTTGTTTGGGGTTCTCTGCGCTTCCTGGACTTGTAAGTCTATTTCTTTCACCAGGTAGGGGAAGTTTTCTGTCATTATTTCTTCAAATAGGTTTTCAAAATCTTGCTCTCTCTCTTCTTCTGGCACCCCTATAATTCGGATGTTGGTACACTTAAAGCTGTCCCAGAGGCTCCTTACACTATCTTCGTATTTTTGGATTCTTTTTTCATTTTGCTTTTCCGGTTGGGTGTTTTTTGCTTCTTCGTATTTCAAATCGTTGACTTGATTCTTGCGATCCTCTAGTCTGCTGTTGGGAGTCTGTATAATATTCTTTATTTCAGTCAGTGTATACTTAATTTCTAGTTGGTCCTTCATCCCAACCTCGAGGGTCTCATGAGATTTCTTGTAGGTTTCATTAAGTTTATCAGTAGTTTCTAGAAAATTCTTGAAAAACCTTAAAAGTGTGGTTTTGAACTCTATATCCAGCAGTTTGCTTTCCTCCTTTTCAGTCGTTTGTGCCCTTTTTCTTTGTCTCCGCATTTTTTATGCTTCCCTGTGTTGATAAAGTGGTTTTCTGTGCTAAGTGTCTTCTAGGGCCCAGTGGTTCAGCCTCCCCAATTACCTGAGGTAGACACTCTTGGTGCACCCCCCTGTGGTCTTTGTGCACAGTCTTGTAGTTAAGCCTTGATTGTTGTAAGTATCACTGGGAGGAATTGACCTCCAGGCCAATTGGCTGTGACAATCAGCTGTGTCTGCAGTGGGAGAACTTCTGTGCTGGAGACACCCCTCTGGGGCAAGACTTGCTTCAATGGGGCTTTGGTGCTCACTGAGTCTGCCCCCTGAGTGTGTCCTTTATGGTTCCATGGAGCTGCAAACTGGATGATCCCACTCTGACCCCTGGGAACACAGGCTCCTGGATCTCTAGGGAGGTGCTAATCTAACCTCTGCCTGAGGCTATCCAGCAAAAGCCTCCCTGCAGGGCTTGGGCAGGGTGGGTCCCACGGAATCCACAGGGCGGGGCTAGCAGTCATGGCTGCTCTCAGAGGCCCAGCTTCTCAGTGTCTCGGCAATTGCTGCAAACCCCTCGGAGAGAAAGCTGCCCTCGAGTTCCGACCGATGCCAGACAGTCCGCCTCTCCGATATGAGTCTGGGTCCCCAGAGACTCGCCCGGAACTGGAACTCAGAGCCTGAGACTCCCTCCCGATTGAAAACGACAACCACGCCCTCAGCCACCAGCTTGCTCCGTGTGCGCCTCTGTACCTTAGTATTTTACTTCCGCGCTGCGCCTCCTCTGAGTCTCAGTATGCTTTTCTCTTTCCTTCTAGTTGTAGAATTTCCATGCAGCCAGCCTTCCTGTGGTTCTGGATGATGTCTGTTCCGTCTTTTAGTTGTATTTTTGAAGTGGTTGTTCGAGGCAGCAAACTCTGGTGTTTATCTATGCCGCCATCTTGGTTTTCCCTCTGATTGTACAGAATCTTAAAAGCTGAGTTTTTAAGAAAAACCGAGTTTTGAGAGGATGAGAATGTTGTGAGGGATTCAGCTATGCCTAAAAGTACATAACAAAACCTGCTTAATTTGTTAGGTCATCTTTAACACTTCCTTAGATGTGTCACAGGCCTCTGATGGTTTGAGTTAAAATTGGTCTGTAAGTCCTACATGGCTTTTGACTCATATAATTGTTTCCTAATAAGCATGAGCTATAAACAGAAAGCTATAACTCTTGCTGGTTAAGTGCAGTATGTACAAACTACCATCTTCCAATTGGAAACCGTCAGTCACCTTCTGCAAGGTTGGTTGGAGGGAACCTTTAAAAAGAAAGCCATTATCTCTTCTTTCTTTTGTCATTTTACTTAGCTGAGAAATGTTATAGAATGAGTGAGCTGATAATAGGGTGGAAATGTTTTCTAATTTAACAAATTAGTATGTATAAAATGCATTGCAATGTTACAAACACATTTCCCCCCTCTTTAAGTCATGTGTCTCATGCCAGAGTGCCACATGGAGTGTCTGTGTTATATGACAGTTCTGCTCTGTCAGATGTTGTTTGTTCGTTGTGCTGGGATAAATAAAGAGAGCCCTGGACCCATGCCTTAAAAAAAAAAAAAAAAAAGAAGAAGGAGGAGGAGAAGGAGAAGAGAAGGAGGAGGAGGAGGAGGAGGAGGAGGAGGAGGAGGAGGAGGAGGAGGAGGGGGAGGAGGAGGAGGAGGAGGAGGAGGAGGAGAAGGAGAAATTATTCTCACCTACATGCCCATAATGAAAATCTTGACTTTTTAAGTTTTTTTTTTTTGTTTTGTTTTTGTTTGTTTTTTACAAATTTTTAAGGTCAGCATTTTTTACAGTCAGGTGTGTGGAGGTGTTTTGGAATATGGGCAAAATGGCTGAATACAAGTATTGGAACCACATAGTGGAACTCACTGAATGTCATGCTAAGGAGTTCAGATTTTTATTCTGAGAGCAGTCAAGAACCATTATGCGTTTGAGCCAGGATTGATTTGGAAACTGGATCTTAGAAAAATTACTCTGGCAGTCATGATACAAGCCAGTCCCAAAGATCAGGCAAGCGAAAGCATGAACAGTAGTGAGTGGTAGAGTGGAGAGGACATGCAGAGATAAGACGTTGAGAGGCTTCTGAAAGGTATGATGAAGCCACTGACCTTGGGGATCGCTGACATCTTTCCAAAGCTACCAATTACTTCTTGTTAAATTCAGTGGATACTTCAGTGACCTGCTGTGCACCACCCTGTGCTAGACACCAGGATTCTGTTTTTAAGGGTTTGTTCCTATGGTTTTTATAATAATAGTTTCTAGTTATCCTCCTTCTACCTCATTGGCCTCTTCTTTGCAAGTTCCCGTTCCTTTTACAGTTTCTCCGAATCTGCTCCAGGCCCTCTTCTCACTTTCTCCCTCTCTTTGAGTAATCTTCTCTCTTCTGTTGCTTCAGTTCCCACCTCTCCATATGCTTTGGACACCCATCTTTTCTGTATCTCCAGCTCAGACACAATCTCTTGAGATCTGGCCCTTACAGTAGGTCCCCTCTTATGTGCAGTTTCGCTTTCCATACTCAACCCCGGTCTGAAAATATGAAACGGAAAATTCCAGAAATAAGTGCATAAGCTGCAACTTGCAGGCCATTGTGAGTAACATGATGAAATCTTGTGCCATCCCACTTGGGATATGAATCATCCCTTTGTCCATCATAGCCATGCTTTATTACGCTCCCCGCCCATAGCCGTCTCAGTTATCAAATCAACTTAGACTGTCATGGTATCATAGCGCGTGTGTTCAGGTAACCCTTATTTTATTTCATAGAAGCCACACAGCTCATGAGTAGTGGTGTTGGCAGTTTGGATATGCCCAAGGGAAGCCATAAAATGGCTTTAAGAGAAAAAGTATGAATAGGGAAAAAATATAGCATATATAGCAGGGGTCCTCAAACTTTTTAAACAGGGGGCCAGTTCACTGTCCCTCAGACCGTTGGAGGGCCGAACTATAGTTAAAAAAAAAAAACTATGAAAAAATTCCTATGCACACTGCACATACCTTATTTTGAAGTAAAAAAAACAAAATGGGAACAAATATAATATTTGTATTTGCATGTGGCCCGCAGGCCGTAGTTTGAGGACCCCTGATATATAGGGTTTAGTACTTACTATCCACGGTTTCAGGCATCTGCTGGGGGGTCTTGGAACATATCCAAGGGGGGACTACTGTATTTCCAACTACCTATTGAGTATGTTCTCTTTGGTGAGTCAGAGGTCTTTCAAATTCAGCATGTCCAAAATAATTCACCAGTTTATGGCAAGCCCTGCTCCCCCTTGCTCCAGTGTTCCCTGTCTCAGCAGATGCACAGTACTTTGTCAATCCCATTCCCCACTGTAGAAGTCTGGACGTAATCTCCAGTTACTTACCCCCCCCACACACACACACACATTTCAGTCATCAAGTCTCATAGGTTTGACTAACAGAATACTTCACAAACCCACCTACTTATTATCTTTTCTGTAGCCTTAAGTATAGGATGCCATAACCCTGCAGCATCATCACCTTGACTGGCTCTCTTTCCCTCTTCAGCCTATATGCAGCTAGAGCTTTCAAACATAGAGATAATGTCCAGTCCCCTGCTTATAGCACCTTAGGGACCTCACTGTCCCAGGACAGTGTAACGGTTTCCTATGGCTTATAAGGGCTTTTGTCATCTGGTAAGCTTTTATGGCGTAACCTTTACAAACTGCTTTAACTCCCTATTTCCTGCCCTATTTCTTATACAATGCTCTTCCCTATTCTTCACCCCACCTCTAACCCCCATATCCTTTCTACTTGTGTAGCCACCTCCTTCTGGGTAGCCAAACCCCAGCTAAAACATCACATCCTCAAGCAAGCCCCATCTCTGGTCCCCACATCTGAATTAGATATCCCTCCTCAGTACCATCACAGCACCAGGCATTTCCCTATCAGCATCTATCGCGTTGTGTTGCGGCTCTTTGTTTACTTGTCTCTGTCTCCCCCTGGTCTAAAAGTTCTGTGAGAGAAGAAGACCATGTGTACATTTTTCACTGGGATATCCCCCAGTGCCTGGTACATGAGAGGCGCTCAATAAATGTGTGTTAGGTGTATAAGAAAATGAAAATGTAAGCAGGAAAACGGAGGAGGTTTGAAGGCAAGGAAGTAAGACGATGAAAGATGTAGAAAAGGAGCAGGTTTGGAGATGGGAGAAATGTTGAGTTTGTTTTAGGAAATTCTGTGTTTTAGATCCCGATAACTGATGCAAAACACTGAGGCTCAGGTGTGTGTGGAATCATCAAGCACTGGATAGTGGCGGGTGATGGGATGGAGAGGAAGATAGTCAGGTTCCGAAGTAGACCTTGAAGAAGGAGTGCAGTCCTCTGAAGTGAGGATAAGTGGTAGCAAAGATTAGGGGGTGGGAAGAGGAGCCCACCCCACCTAACATCTCCAACAGGTAAGGGATGACGGCGCCATGGGGAAGAGAGGATAGCAGTGGCAGCGTGAAGGGGAGGCGGCTGCCCTGAATTGCAGATAAAATGCAGCAGTTACTAGTAGAGAAGGAACAGCCATCCTTTGACGGTGTTGAAAGGAAAATGGTGTCTGGTTTTGGTATCACAAAGCAGCTAAGGAAGAGTGTGCTACCATTTTTTAACCACCACCACTGAAAATGGCCTGGTCATCTTGGACTCTCCCCATCCTTTCTCTGGGCATCGGAAGGCTAAGAAGAGGAAAACGTGTGTAAGAGGAGGCTCCTTCCTCTGCCCACCCCTTTAGTTTTACCACGTTACTCAGCGATAATTAGGAATTTATATGAAATTTCACTAAGATGGCATGCATGGAGGGGAAAGTAATTATTTGTCAATAATCCAGCGGAGCATTTGTGGGAAAATATTTACAAATATAGTAAGACTCATTATTTTTCTGTATGTATATAAAATTTTAAAATGGAGCCCTTAGATTCTTTTTTGAAAAGAAAAAGGCAATTACTATTCTGACAGAAAGTATATGTGTGTGTGTGTGTGTGTATATATATCTGTTGAATGAAGGAATGACCAGTGGAGGGATGCATGAATATATTGATGGGTAGATGGATGGGTATGTGTGATGAATATGGGTAATGGATGGATATGGATAATGCTTCTCGATCTACATGAGGGGTCAAGCTAAAGTCCACAAGGCAAACCTGCCCTTGAAAGCCATGAATTAAGAATGGCTTTTACCTTTTTAAATAGTAAAAACAAACAAGTAAGCAAAAGAGAATATGTGACACATCTTGCCCTTCGCAGAAAAAATTTGCTGACCCTTGATTTACATCATCCTGTTTAATGGAGGCATAATATTCATCATATGGATATGTAGTCGATTCTCATTATTCACTCTAGTTATGTTCTAAAATAGTCTCAGTGAACACTGAATTAGCAAATATTGAGCCATTGCTCCTTGGGGAAATGGGGTTTGGTTCCTACAAACCTCTGGTCATACTATTTTTGCCAACCTATCAGTATGGAGCCTTGTTTTACGTGTGTTTCTGTTTAAAGACACCTTATTTAATAAATGCAGTTGGTTCATTAACATTGAACTCATGGACAGTAGATGGTGCCTAGTCAAGGCTTATCTGATATACATCCTTCCTCTTAATGGATATCACAGTCTTCTTGTGCTTAGGAATACTAAGCACTTTAGCACTACACTTGGGAGCTGTTTTAAACAGGGAAATCACCAACAAAAAGCACAAAAATGGGAAAAAAATATGGTACTAAATAGCCCATGAAAAGGACACATTTCCAGTCTGAGCTGAAACAGGAAGGCAGGGTCACTGAAATTGACTTTGGCTGGGAAGGTGCACATCGAGCCGCTCAGATTTGTGGCCACTATGCGTCTATCCACAAATGGCCAGGAAAGCAGCGCAAGGATTGATTGTGGAGTTACGAATAACTTTTAGCAAGTAGGTGAACTTTCAAATATGTAATCTGCAAATGATAAGGATCAATTAAGCTGTAACAGTTTATTTGATCATTAAATCAGCTTTTAAAAATAGTGTTACAGAACCTTCTAATGTTATGGCCCTGATTTTGAGTCACTCATTGAATGTTGTAGTTTAGTCTCAGTGGGCATTTTTCGGTACTTTTATTAGAAGTCACATTTCCCATTTATAATTGAAGCTCCAGTGTATGCTACCAGAAAGGTGAGTTGATGCTGTGAGGCAAAATCAACACATAATTCATCATCAGAGCTATGGGCTGAATGAAGTTTTACGCGGTCACCGAGGCCCTGAGATTTGGGTTAAATACTGAAGAACTGTGTGCAGGGTAACTTGGTCAGGCTACCTGTGTTTTGAAGGTCAAAGCCTCAGAGACCAAAAAGACAAGTAGACAGGAATTCAGCGAAGCTGGTGGGAGAACAGACATTGAAAGCTGACACTGAGTGGGTGCTTACAGAAGGAAGTGCTCAACCTGGAGAGGCAGATGGGGCACAGCTCTAGAGAATGGTATTTCCTAACCAAGGAAACGCGGACTTTATCCTCCAAACAGAGCTATTGGTTTCTGAGGGGTTGCATGAAAACTTCGTTAGTAGCATAGAGTTGATAGCGCTATTACGATATTTCTGTGTGTTTAGTTTGGCTTAAGTTTCTACAATGAGAATGTGATTGCATGTTCTTGATCAGGGGGAAGAGGTGGGCTTTTTAGGCTGAAATTCTTAGGTAGAAAAAGTTCATACCTAATTAAGCTCTTGGCAATCTCCAGTTTTATGTATAGTAAAATAGATTTCACAAAAAAAGCCATGTCTAATGTCTATAACAGATACTAGAAATTCGTGTAATTTAAGTGGGATTTACAAGTGAAAAAGAAGGCCTTTAATTCTTTAACAATGTAATAACCCTGTAAAAATAATTAACATCAGATGGGGCCTAGAGGTAGTGGCACTGGCTTAAGGTATAGATTTTCAGGTGCGCTTTTTTTCTTGTTGTTGTTGGGTTAGGTTTTTTGTTTTTGTTTTTTTTTTAACAGAAGTAAAAGGGGAAATGCCAGTACTAGTTCCAGTTTTAGTTCTTATAAAGGGTAATGATTGCAATTTATTAAATTAAATTTTTGAACTTTAGTCTCTGTTTTCTTACTACTTTAGTAAAAGATGATTAGAATAAATTGCAGTAAAGATAATTACAAAATTTTTTTTGTTTATTTATGAATATGTGGATATTTGGCATTTTCTGTATCCAATATACATTTTATATACTATTACATTGAAGCATCAGAAAAAGAGAGGGAGGAAACTCCTCATTAAGAAAAGCTTCTTCTCTAAAAAAGAACACTTTCTTTACAGTTCTACTTATTACAGCCTGTCTGGTAAGTCATAAAACACTGAGCACACATAGGGTCACCCTCTCATTGCAGCTTTGGAAACATCAGAAATCAGTCTTCAATAATAACCTTGTAGCATTTATTGTTTCTGTCAAGCAATCTCTGACTATAGAAGAATCTTACTTGATTTTCTGATTCTCCTAATTGTTTTCTGCCTAAATTGTTTTTGCTACATAATTAGTTTTTTTGAAGTATAGTTAAGTTTTGAAGTTTCTAGTCATTTCAGTTTTGCTGCTATCCCTTATTAACATCTTTTAAGAATGTTCTATTTGAGCCATTCCTGGGATCTGAAAACTATTTCAGTGGCTGTCTTTTCCTTTAATCCAAAGATTTTTAAACTTGGGAAATTTTAATTTCTTAGATTTATATCTTTCTTACAAAAACACAAAAATCCAGTTTCCTATATATATACAAGGCCCTCCCTAGACCTTTCGTTAAATTATTTTATTTTAAAGTACTGATGCCAGAATAGGTAGGAAATCATAAACTGAATTAAAGCTAAAATGAGGCTGAATAGAGACCTATTTGCCTCTTCTGTTGTGTCTCATCTTTTCTTCTGGAGATCACTCTGGATTGAAGGTTTTAGGTCTGTAGGACCAAGGTGGGAAGTGGCAGATGCCATGGAATTCTAAGCTTGTTGTAAGAGGGGAAAGGAATCAGTGAAATAGTGACCCTAACATAGCCCCCTAATGGACTACAGCTGCTGTCTCATTTAACCATGTGGTTATCAGCTCATTTGCTTGCTGATTATCTCTAGCTTTGCAGTAACTTACTTTTTAACCTAGATTTAGGATTCTGACAGCATGCAGTGTATGCCTCCTTAATAATTTACCCTTTATTGTATGTGTAGCATAGTGGTTAAGAGTTGGGCATCGAGTGGTCTACTTCATTTGGGATCCAGATGCAGCTGTTTTCCAGTTGGGTGACTTACTTTGGGAAAATAACCTAACCTTTCTTCATCCATAAAAAGAGGCTATTAACACATATAAGAAATGAGAAAGCTGACTTCACTAAATGCTAGTTATGTGGCCTTGGCAGGTAATTTCTCTGAATTTGCATTTTCCTTGTCTGCTTGGGGATAATAATAGATCTGCATATGGTTATAATGGGGATTGAATAAGGTAAGTTTTTGTAAGGATAGACTGAGCTAATATTTATGAAGTACTTAGTACTTAGACTGATGTCTAGCACATAGTAAGTACTCAGTATTAATTGTTTTCATTGCTATTATTTTGATGTGGTTCTTGTTTGTTTGATTCACTTGAAATAAAGATTAATAAATAAAGATTAACTGACTTCATATTAGAGAAAGCAATCTTTTATACAATAATGGGTATAGAAGACTGTTGGGAATCTATTTTTCTCTTTCATGTCTAATTTACCTTAGTCCTTTTAAAGTCTGGATTTCCTAAACTAGACATAGCAAAATATAATATTTAAATGCTAAGTCCTATATCACAGCATAGTAACTTAAAGGTTGCTCCCTGTTATACTTTATAGGAACATAATAAAATATAATTTAGAGAAATTGCTAGCTTAAAAGATTTGATTTTTAAATAAAATATTTTATTAATCATCCTTTTCTAAATTAATTAACCACACAAAGTTAAGTGAAAACATTTGCACTTCAGCTCTTTCTCATGTTGGTTTTCTGAATCTGTATAATTCGCTGTGTTTGGAGGAGCACAGAAAGGGAGGTCCCGAAACTTGGATTCTAGCCCCAGTGCATCACCGAATCCCTGCAGGACCTCGCAAGAGCTTCAATTACCTCATCTCTAAATGGGGATAACAATACTTGTTTTGTCTACCTTCCAAGAATATTAGCAAGATAAGATAAATTGCTAATGTGAAAATACTTTAAAAAAAGCTAAGTATTATCAATGTTCAGGGTAACAGTACTGGGACTAATGCTGCTAACAGTGTATAAAAGAGTCAGGAACTCAGTGGCTAGAATGCCTAGAAGAGAAACCTGGCTCCACTAATGCTAGTTATGTGACCTTGGGCAGGTAACTTCTCTAAGTTTGCATTTTCCCTGTCTGTTTTAGGATGGCAATAAAAGTTGCCTCATGTGGTTGTGGGGAAGATAGAGTGAAGTAAGGAATGTCAAGTGCTAGCACATTGCTTGGTCCTTAAATACAGAATTAGCCACTAGTACTGGTTCTAATTAAGATTAGTGATATTGTTGTGCATCTCTGGTTGTTTGCCTTTGTATATCTGAGTTAGAGAATCATGGGTTTAGAACTGAAAGAATCCTGAGAAAATTATCAGTTTTAGCATCCTATAAGATAAGTGAGTCTCAGATGGAGTTTGAAGGCCAGGGAAGCTGACTGCCTTGTTGATGGTCACCCAGTGAGTTGGTGGTAGGACATCTGGGATCTCTGTGGTTGCCCGTTTCTGATGGGCGTAATGCTTTGCACTAGAAAGCTGTGTCTGTCTAAATATGAAAATGCAGTAAGACACTTGGTGTTAAGATTTCTATCTTACCACCTTCCTTAGATGCTCTCTTATTCTTGCACTTGATGAAATTTAGCCTATGGCTTCCAGATCACTGTGGAACCTAGGTTGGACAGTATTTTCTTTTCTTTTTTTTAAATATATAAATTTTTTTATTGATTTCAGAGAGGAAGGGAGAGGGAGAGAGATAGAAAGAAACACCAGTGATGAGAGAGGATCGTTGATCAGCTGCCTCCTGCATGCCCTCTGACTGGGAATCAAACCGTGACCTGGGTCCAGAGGTCGATGCTCAGTCTCTGAGCCACACTGGTGGGCAGGCGGGCAGTATTTTCAGATGTTCTTGGTATTTTGTTGGTTCTGTTCTGTTGCCTTTACTTTGAGTTTCCCAAATGAGCTTTGCTCTGTGTACCAAAAGGCCTCTGCTCATTATCTTCTCTCCTCACCCTCCCTCTTCGACTTAACCTTTCTAGCTCTTAGCAATGATGCCATGTCCTCCAGGGGGAAGCTCCGCCACCCTCTCTAAGCGAAGGCCCTTCCATATCCTCCATGGCAGCAGGAATCACAGTGTATTATACTTGCCCATTTCCTTATAGATGCCTTACAGTGGGCTGTGGAAGCTTCATGGAAACAGAGACTGTGTGTATCCTAAAATTGATTATTCAAATGCGTGTCCATGGTAAATTGACGGATATGTCATCAAAATGGGCAGCAGCAATAGAATGCAGTGAAGAAACTCTTCAGCAGGAGGTCTGAGACCCAGATTCCAGGTCTCAGCCCTACCACCTCAGTGGCCCTGGACAGTTGACCCCTGAACCTGTTTTCTTGTCCTGAAAGTGGGGGTGTTAATAGAATCTATTCTCAAAGGCATCGCCAAAATGAAAATAACCAAGATAATTTCTAAACAGCCTTTGACACAATGCCTGACACATACAAAGTGAAAGTTAGCAAGTTAAGTGTACATTAAATTAGGGAAATTAACAAATTAAATGAGGTAACCAAAAGGAAAGAAATTCTGTTTTCTTGAAACAGTATGTCTCAGAACTTTTTTTTTTCCTACAACACCTGCATGGCACCTTGTTCGCTCTGTTTTGACTGTGGCTGTGCTGATTCCTGCTGAAGGTCTGAGAGACCGATTTGTCATTGGGAACATGGCGTCAGTGTAACAGCTTATGACTCAACAATCACATCATCCTGGACAAGTGTCAGATGGGTGTGAGCCAGGACCTGATGTGATGAAAGACACTCACTTCTTCTTCAGTGTTTTTTCTGCCACAAAACTACCCACATCAAGCTCATAGCAGTAACATTTGGGTTGAATTCACAAGCAGAATGGGGGGGCATTCACCTGTATTATCTGTTGTAAAATTGAATAATTATATATTCAGTCACAATTTGGAAAGGTTTTTTTCCTTACCAATGAGTCTACTTTATTAATGAAAGTAATAATTCTCTAACAACATTTAATAACCGGTTTATATTAAGTATTAAATGTCATTTCACTTTCAACTTTTTCTGCTTGTAAAACAAAATATGGTAATACTAAAGGATATAATGCCGTGTTCTGTTAAAAGAGTGTTAGCAATTAGAAGACTTGTCTTCTTGCGTTGGGAAGGGACGCACTTTAGGGCAGTTGTGAGCAGTGTGTGCAGGTGCCCCTGAAAAGACCAATGGTGGACATAGTAGTTCTTTCTACTTTTGTCATTTTCATTAGCGTTCTGGTTACTGAGTGAAAGGCTTCTGCTTTCAGCTCTTCTTCTCAAACTCACTGTTTTCTAGTGACTTTGCTTAAGTAGAGCATCTCCTTTTGCTATAAGCCATCAGAGCATTTACCTTTACTTTTAATTTAAAAGTACTGAAATGAGAACCTCATAAAGTAAAGAACGCCTATAATTCTGAGTTAACACATCCGACCAAGCCTTTGGCAAAATAAAGTTTCCTTTAAGTTGGTTTCTTTTTTCTCTAACATTCCATTATCTTTATGGCTGATTCTTTGGAGCAGTGACTTATTTAATATATTTCAGGCTTTTACCTAAACCAAATAATGTATGTTACTACTATTTTGAAACCACAACAGCTTATAAAACATCTAAGAGAAGAGTTTTGTATATGCCACAGACTTAAGAATTGTTTTGATTTGCCTTCATTGTATATATTTAATTCCAGGTACTCAAAAATATTTGGCAAGTGAATGGAGATATCTAGCCCTCTCCCAGAAGGCCATGCAAAGATATAGGATCTTCTAAGTCTTTGCATTTCCATGTTAATTGTGGAGTCGAGTTGTCAATTTCTACGCGCGCGCGCGCACACACACACACCCTACTGGGATTATGATTGGTGCTGCATTGAATTTATTGATCAATTTAGGGAGAGCAGACATAGCTAACACTGTATATCCCTCCATTTAGTTAGATCTTCTTTAGTTTATATAAATAATGTTTTATAGTTTTCCCTTAGAGTTCTTGCACACCAGTTCCCCAACTTACTCCTGTTTTCTGGGTGTACGTTTTGCTGCAATTATAAATGACATTAATTTTAAATTTTCATCTGTAAATTGTTTGTTGCAATATATAGAAGGAGGGTTGATTTTTGTAAATTGTGCTCTGTGACCATGCTAAATTCATTGGTTCTAATTTCTTTATACCCTTTAGTTCTTTGAATATATTTTGCTCCCTTCTCATTGTCTTCTTATCCGGGGACTTCATTTAGGCCATTTGATATTGCCTCTCAGGCCCCTGGGCACTGTTGATTTTTCTTCAGTCCCCCCCCTCTTTGTTCTATAGACTATATGAACTCCATTGATATTGGGTGTGTAACAGCTCACTTAATCATTAAGCCACCCTCAGCTGGGTCTGGAACCCTTCAGTCCAGAGCCCTTTTCTGTTTTGCTCTTTACAGAAAGCCTCCAATCTTCTGGATAGGGTGAAAGGAAGGATAGCTTCTACTTTCAAAAAAACAGAGATCAAAGCAAACAACAGAATGAAAACAATATACAGAGAGAAGGAACTTACAAAAACCTATCATTTATATGCTCAGCAGTAAGAAAAATACTGCATTCATCAAATAAGAGTAAGAGAAGCACTCAGAATAAAACCCAACTCTTAGAAGTTAAAAAGATGAAAGTGTAAATGAAAAGCTCAGTAAACGGCCTGGGAGATAAAGATAAAAAAAAAAAATAACTCAGAAATAAGAGCAAAAAGACAAAAAAAAATAGAAAATAAGAGAGAAGATAAGAAAATTAGAGGAGCAGTCTAGGAGTTTCAGAATGCAGATAACAAAAGGAAAGACGTAGGGGAGGTAATAGAAGGATTAAGTTACCTGTTTCTTTTCCTACTTGTTTATTTTATTTAGAATTTAAAATTTTTACTATGAAAGAAAGCATACATAAGAATGAAAATTCCATCCTATACATTTTAATAAATACTTGAGGCCTCTGGTGTGACCTTCCAAGATTATGGTCCCATTTTTCTTCCCCTCCCCAAATTAACCACTATCTTGATGCTTATGATAATTTTTATTTTATTTTATTTTTTTGCTGTTCTTACTATATAAGCAAGAGAGCTTCCTTTGCATGTTTGTGAACTTTAGTAAGGAGAGTATTCGGTTTCATTTTACCCTACATTGCACAGCTCATCGATGTTATTACATAAAACTGTAGTTCATTGCTGTACAGACTTGTACCACTACTTAGACATCCATTCCATTCTTGTGAACGTTTGAGTGGTTTCTGGTTTTGGTTTACTACAAAAAATGCTGCTGTCAGCCCTAGCCAGTTTTGCTCAGTGGTTAAAGCATCAGCCCCTGGACTGAAGAGTTTGGAGTTCAATTCCAGTCAAGGGCACGTACCTTGGTTGCACGCTTGATTCTGGCCCTCATTGGGCACATGTGGGAAGCACCCAATCCATGTGTCTCTCTCACATTGATGTCTCTCTCTGTGTGTCTCTCCCTCTCCCTTCTACTCTCTCTAAAAATCAATGGGGAAAAAATATCCTCTGTGAGGATTAACAACAAAAAATGCTGCTGTCAGCATTCTTACACATTTTATTGTATAGACACACTAATTTCTTTGAGACTATATCCAGTGATGGAGTTACTGAATCGTACATATTCTTGTTTTCAACTATACTGGATAACACCAAACTGTTTTCCAAAGCGACGTGCCATTTAAACTCAAATCCTTATTGTGAAATGTTTAATTTTTGCCAATCTGGTGGGTGTATAATGGTATTTCATGGTGGATTGAATTTGCATTTCCCTGGTTACTAATGAGGCTGAATAACTTTTCATTTATTGGCCATTTGGAGTTCCTCCTTGGTGAACTATGTGTACGTTTTTTGTTTTTTGTCTGTTTTTCTAGTAGGTTTTCTGTCATTTTATTTTTTTAAAAAAACCGAATTTGTCTGAATTTGTACAAATTTTCGTAGCACAAGTGACTGGGGTGCTTTCCTTTAAATTTTTAACTTAAGTCCTTAATCATTTTGTCAGCTCACTAGTATTTTTAAGGAGATTATTCAAAATATTTTTTATGCAGCATTTTGGTTTTCTACAGGCAAGTTGGCCCCCATAACCTTAACTGTCATTTCTATAAAGAGAAACCTATAAATATTCTTTTTTCCCATTGATTCACTATATTAAATTATGCAATTTACCATAGCTAAGATTTGGAAACAACCTAAGTGCTCATCAGCAGGTGAGTGGATTAAGAAACAGTGGTACATCCATTCAATGGAATACTATGCTGCTGTAAAAAAGAAAGAATTCTTACCATTCCCAATAGCATGGGTGGAGAGCATTATGCTAAGCAAAATAAGCCACTCAGAGAAAGATAAATATCACATGATCTCACTCATTTATGGAATATAATAAACAGCATAAACTGATGAACAAAAATAGATACAGAGACAGAGAAGTGTCAAATTTCAGTGGGAAGGCAGGAGAGGACTGGGGGGCAGGAGAGGGGCGGGATAAGAGATCAACCAAAGGACTTGTATGCATGCATATAAGCATAACCAATGGACACAGACAATAGGGGGGTGAAGGTATGTGCGGGGCGGGGAGAGGAGGTGGCCGGGGGGAGATCAATGGGGGGAAAAGGAGACATATGTAATACATATGTAATACTTTAAACAATAAAAAAGCCATTTTAATTAAGTTTTCTTTTAATTTAAATTCTTTATTGTTTAAAGTATTACATGAGTCTCCTTTTCCCCCCATTGACCTCTCCTGGGCAGCTCCCACTCCCTATAAATATTCTTAAACAGACATTGAACTGATTTTGACCCCTGCCTTTATTCCCCATTGCTGAGCCTTTTGGAAGTCCTGTCATACTAAGGAGGTTGCTTCTTGCTTTCTCCACTGGCGACTTAACAGACTCCAGAATGCCCAGTCCCGTGTAAAATGCTGCTGGTGTTATCTCTTCTCTCCCTTCCCCACACCCCCAAGCATTGTGATATGATTGACAAAATATCACTTCTCTTGTCTTTAGTCTTAAAAACAAATGCCATTCTTTTTCATTTTACTGGGTTCCGGAGGGAGCTGAAATAAAATCATGTGCTAACAATATCATGTTTAACCAGAACTACATTTGGCCAGTCATTTTATTTTCAAGCTCACATACACTTCAAACTATAATATGGCTAAAAGAAGTATTCTCACGTGAGCATATAGTAAAGGCTGTGAACATCACAGGCCTGTCTACCATCAAAAATGAAATATTTTAAAATATGACTTAAAATTAGGGCTTTCCAGATATGTCCTCAGTAGATTGTGTCGAAATACTTAGTGTGTAAAGCATTCTTACTATTTGAGAAGACAAACACCCCAATAGAGAAATAAGCAGTTTTCATCAGATTATTAACCAGATTTGTTTTCTGTTAGGAGTGAATAAGAGGGAATGCACAAACAAGCCTGCTTTCTAGCGAGAAAGGGAGGGTAGACAGTTTAACAACGTGTGCAAAAGACTCTGAACCTGCCCACCGGCTTCCCTGTCCTTCTAGGAATTTAATATGTAACCAGAGATGTTTGTAAAGGTTTCTGCAGTGGTGTTTATGATAGTGAGAAAACAAAAACAGAATAACCAGTAAGGAGCGAATGAGTAAGTTAGAACTGAATACTTTGCAAACATCAAAGAATGTTGTAATAAAAGATTATCTATTGACATGGGAATTTTTCTCAAAGTGTTGTGATGAACAACAAAGGAACAGAACTTCGCATGTAAAAAGCCACATACATGGCAGTCACCTCTGGTGTTATTCCCAAATTAAATACATACAAAAAAATTTTAAAGATTAAGGATATGTGTAAAATGTTTATTATCCTCTAAAAAAAAGTATGATAGCTTTGTTTTCTAATTTCATTTTTTTTGGTGTTTTTCAAATTTTCTAACTAAGTATTAGTTTCATAATTTAAAAAGTATCTTCCAACTTTTTATTTGTCCTAGTTGTATATTTCCAAATGAATAAAAAGCAGTAATCTTGGAGTAGATTATGGACTAGATATAAAGAGATGAACTATGAAAAAAATCGTTTGGGCGTTCTGGACACAGTGATGAGTTTTCCTCAGTGTGGGGATCTTGCTTATATTGAGTTTATTTAGTTTTCCTTTCCCACATGAGTAAAAAATGGAGCCAGGCGACACCTAGAACTGCCTTAGCATGTTAACACTGTGCTGTCCTTGATGTTTATGTACCAAACGCGACCTTCAGCCCCACCAACATAGTCAACCAGCCATTTCCACTATCCACTGAAGGGGCGTCAAATCTGAGCCCTTCCTGTTCTCTATTGGTCACTGTTTCTCATTCTGCTCAGGTTTAGGGTTTATGCTACATTTCAGAAATCACACACACACACAAAAAAAATTCCTTTATATTAGTTTACTCTTTTGGCCACTGTGAAAAAATTAAAATTCCCAACAGGAATGTTCTCAGATACTATTGACATCCTTTTGCTACCCTTTTTAGGGAGGGGACAAATTTCCTCCTCAGGCTTTCTAAGTAGCCAAAGCTTTGCTAACTGCCTCCATTGTAATTGTGAAAGATTCTCTTCTTCCTCTTGCTTGGTCTTCTCAATTCTTACAGCTGGGTGTTAAGATCCTGTCAGTGATTTTTATAGAAAGTGATAGATAAGTAAAAAACCAAATAAACACTTGGGGTGTCCAAACAGACTTACAATAAGCCCAGAATAGCGAAACTCATGCACCTAACAGTCCGTATCACGATGGGATATTTTACAGTTCTAAAACTTATCCGCATTCAGTATTTATGTGGGAGAATCATTTGTCAACAATGAAACATTTTGTCCAGAGTTGTCAGATGTTTATGCTACAGATTAATAATTTGTCCTTAAATTATTAAGTTTGTGATGATATTTTGTCAGATGGTAGATTCTTGTGTTCTATTTTAAACAACTGATGAAGGTTTTGTCAACGTCGTTGTTTTATTGGTCCCTTTTCTCCCCTGGCCCTCTCAAGACCCTATAGTTTTGTTGTTGTTGCTCTGCTTAACTGTGTTGAATTGTG
This sequence comes from Myotis daubentonii, assembly GCF_963259705.1. Classification (NCBI taxonomy): domain Eukaryota; kingdom Metazoa; phylum Chordata; class Mammalia; order Chiroptera; family Vespertilionidae; genus Myotis; species Myotis daubentonii. Next base: position 85,160,735 of record NC_081844.1, on the reverse strand, counting down.
ACATTTTGGGAAGTGATAATTTCGTTGAAAGTAACAAGTCTAAAAAAAACTTGATATTTTAAATCGAGGACTTTATTTTCAGAAGTTTCATTTCTCTTGGACTTTGGAGCGAGGGTTTGCTGGGAATGTCGGCTCTGCCTGCACTGGTATTCGGCCAGCTGGTTCCTGCACACAAAACGTGCTGCTTACATAAGAACTCAGCTTTCAAATGCTGTCTAATGGCTGACTACTCACATTCTTATTCTCTTAAGGAGGGATTTAGTTTAGTTAGAGTAATTTTTATAATACTTCTGCGAAGATACAAACTTTGACAGAGCTTCTCAGACAACTTGGAGAGAATTACAGTATTGGTTTTATTTTTAAATCTGCAAATTATTTTAGAAATAGAATTACTATTGATCATAAATGCTTATCAATTTCAAAGCTTCCCAATAGGAAATTTTCCACTGCAACAATAGTTACTATTTATTTTCAAAAAAGTGCTGCCTGTGCCCTTGAAATTTTTACATACTGAAGAATATCCCCAAAACTTTAAAACAAAAATCACAATATCAGTTGCTTTCAGAGTTTCTCTTCCATTCCCATATGGTTTCTAAAATGTTAGTGGATACTATTTTAGAAGAAACAGAACTTATTTTTCTGTTGAAAAATTTAGAATGAATAAAATGAACTGCAGTAATCAATACTTATGTGGGCTGTGAAAAACCAAAGCGCTTTTTTGTGTGCTAAATTTAGCAAAAGTAAAACTATATGATAGTTTATGTTGCTTATCACTGTTATTTATGAAATTTTATTGATAAAAGGGGTGTGTGTGACAAGTGAGAGTACATATTATATACAGTGCCACAATACATTATGTTTTCAATATGTTTTGACTGATATTTAATTATATAATATTCCAATGGACCTTACCAAAGTAAGGCAATTACTGAATTTAAGCACAATTTACATGTAGTTTTTAAAAATGTTGCCAGCCTTTTTTATATCTGGAGAATGCAGTGTGAAGAGATAATAAATGGGTATTGGTAAAAAGTACTAATTCTAGATAACTGTTCCTTTGGGCATCTGTCGACCTTAGTATCTGTAAAATAGGAGATGTAATATCTTATAGTTAGTATCACTAACTATAATTTGTTCTATTTAATCTACCATACAGTTAGATAACCAGAAGTTTATTATTTGTATGTGCCAAAAACATAAAAAGCACCAGACTTGGAATCTTGAGTTCAAATTTAAACTTAGCCTTCTCAGTAGTATCATATAGTGTTTTAGGGACAGTACTCTAACATTTGTGTCTTAATTTCTGCACCTGTAATATGGGATTAGTGAGATCTCTAAGGATAGTGATGAAGACTATAGACCAGGGGTCCTCAAACTTTTTAAACAGGGGGCCAGTTCACTGTCCCTCAGACCGTTGGAGGGCCGGACTATAGTTTAAAAAAAAACCTAGTCTGCTGCTAAGCAACAGGCAGCGGCGGCAAAAACACCCAGTGGGCCGGATAAATGTTTTCGGCGGGCCGTAGTTTGAGGACCCCTGCTATAGACCAGTGATGGCGAACCTATGACATGCGTGTCAGAGGTGACACGCGAACTCATTTTTTTGGTTGATTTTTCTTTGTTAAATGGCATTTAAATATATAAAATAAATATCAAAAATATAAGTCTTTGCTTTACTATGGTTGCAGATATAAAAAAATTTCTATATGTGACACGGCACCAGAGTTAAGTTAGGGTTTTTCAAAATACTGACATGCCGAGCTCAAAAGGTTCGCCTGCTATAGACTGTGTATCAGATGCCTAAGGAGTGCTATAGACTGTATATCAGATGCCTAAGGAGTGCTATAGACTGTATATCAGATGCCTAAGGAGTGCTAAATAAATGTCGCTGTTACCATGTAAGCAGGTTGAATGCGTAATTGTGGTAGCGTATATTTAGCACCCTTACATTGAATAATTACAATTTTTTTGCTTTATCGGTCTTTTAAACATCAGGTGACATGTTAGTTTTTACCCATAATTTTTTCTAGTCAATTGATATAAATCTTCCATACATAAAATTGGTAGTGTGGATAAAAGACAGTTCCTTTCTAGTTAAGGCTGTATAACATTAAGTTCATTCTACTTAAATTGTTACCCATTTTCCAAAGCAGTGCAAAAATAACTATTCGCATCATTTTATATCCACACCTGGATACTTCGGTGGAGCAGTATATTTCAGAAAAATCAAATGCATCTCAAAAAATTCTGAGTTCTTATATGTTAGTGAAACATATTGCTTCAGAGCAAAATTGGTGTTGGGAACATATAAAACACTCCTGGTTCTAGTCATACTTTTGATACGTGGTCTCCATGTTAATTCAGTACTTAATCGCTAACGTGGAATTATCTTAACAATTTAGAATATGAAAATGTTAATTTAAGATTTAAGTCAATATAACAAGTATCTAAAGAAAAAATGGAAGTGATCTGAATACTTTCATATCATTTAATTATAATTTCTTCTCCACTATGATACGAAGGATAGTCAGAAGAAGGAATTATTTTTGATGGTTACCTTTACCTCAAGACTCTCTACTTATTGACGCACACAGTGTTTTAAAAATTATCAGGCGCAGACATTACCGTGCAGGTGCCTGCAATCATGAGGGTGAGGAACATGGATTTTAGAACCAGGCAGTGCTAAATTCAAAATCGGGTGTGCCAGTGTGACTTCGGGTAAGCACATGGCTTAACTTCTGTATTCTCATCTGTAAAATGGACTAGTAGTAAGGATAATTTGAGATAAATATTAAGAAACCTCTCCATGGGGCTCAGCATACAAAATTAAAAATCAGTCAGTTGGTTTTCAATGCGATTATTGCTATGAGTTTTATTTCACCCACTGAAAACCTTTTTGGTCTCAGATTTTTCATCTAACTGCCTATATTGCAGATGGCCACTAAGTCACTTTTACATCATCCTAAAGACTACGTTCTTATTTCTTCTTTCCTCTTCCAGGGACAAGTTTTCCAGTGTTTTCACTATCTATTAAATACTTAAAATTATTCCTTTAAATTGCTTCAGTGGGTATTTAGAAACTAGGGTGTGAAGTGAGAGTATCATCAAAACCTGAGGGAAATGTAGGTAACAAAGAACAACAACAACGAACACACCTCGTCAGGTAGAGTGGCATGATAGCAAAACAAGAAGTTCTCCCACTAATGTAAGAATCTAAGAATCGAGGCCTGGACTCTTGACTGAGGGACGGGAGGGATATGTGTGTGGCCTTAGATCAAGTCGAGGTGGTTCTGGGGGCTTTGTTCTTACTTTATACTAACATAAATATGAGTATTTTAAAAGCTGTTCTGTATTTATTTGTTTTACAAGCATCTTGGTAAGGATTTAGGAATTGTGCTAATCGTGCAGAATGAGATAAATATTAGTTTGTGGATCATTTGAAAATTTAGCCAAACAATACAGACTGTTACACAATTTTAAGGCAACTGTGTTTACCAGCTTGACCCTTATTCGGACAAAAATCTTGATTTGCAAATAATTGGAAGCAGGCATGGGAAATTTGCTACCTTTCACTGTGCATCACTGAGACATCAAATCTCAGCCAGCAAAGTAGAAGGCATGGTGCTTCAGTTTGAAGACATAGATACACCTTCGCCTCTCAGTTATGCCACTTTATCAGAGTGAGGGGGGTGGAATACTGGTTAAGAATGCTAGTTTTGGTGTCAGAAAGACCTGGGTTTGAATCCTGACTTTTTTAGTTACTATGTCACCCTAGGCAAGTAAACTTCTCTAAATATCAGTTTCCTCATCTGTAAAACATTGAAAATAGTACCCACCTCATAGGTTTGTGGAGAAGATTAAAGGGGATAATGTATATAACAAAAGAACTTGCATAGTGAGGTGATACCTATATTGTGGGTATAATCTCATAAATATCTACCATGTTAGCTGCCTCAAATTCTTTTACAGAGCATATGAAGATATAACAATAAATGGGTTAAATAAAATAACATACTGGACACTGGACAAATGCTGGGCTCTACCGGAAAGGAATTATTGATAAAAGCATGCCACTACATTGGAATGTTTTCTGGGATCACTGGTATAAAGTGATACATGGCAGTGTTTAAGGGAACCTAGAGGTTGTCATGGATCAGAAAGGCATGGTGGACACTCCAGTCACTTCATAAATATTTGTAGAATACACGATCCCTACCTAAGGTGATAAAGGAACCAAATGGTTGCTATAGAGGAGTGGGATGGCATATGATTGGAGAAAGAAGAACCAGGTTGGGACCATGTTGTGCTTGTACTATTTCTAATGGAGGAGCGCAGAGGCACTTAATCATGATGGGCAAAAAGAGTTCAGCAGTGAGGTAAAGTGGATGGAATGGAAGGAGAAGCAGCCGGAGCCAGGAGACTGCTTAGCATAAACCATTGCAGTGGTTAAGGCAAGGAGTGAGAGAAGGCATGCATTTAGGTGGCGGTGGGAGTGGGCAGGAAGAAAAAGGTACATGGTGTAGTGATATAGGGAGTAATAAATAGAATATGGGAAAGGGGTTGGAATTGGCAGAATGTCTGCTTTTAAGCTTGGGTTACTCAGTATAGTGAGGGGAACTCAAGTCCCTCTCAGAATAAGATGTTTAGAAATGTTACTATTGTAGTTAAGGTGGAAATGAATGGTGCTTTGGATTTTTGTTGCCTTTATTCAAGTATTTCACAGCAGTTATATTACAAATTGCAGTAAATGTTCAGAATTCCAGAATTCAATAAATATAAATCTAGGGTTGAAACCGGTGGCCGTGGAGCTGTTTGTAAGCTTGAATGTCACCTGTGATTAACTTTACATCCTTTCATGACTGGATTTCCCTCACATACCAATGTACTTGTAGTTTCAACAGATTTCATTTTTAGGGAGTAGGGAAATAATGTTACCTTCCCTTTCTTAATGTTGGTTCAGCTGCGGTGCTATTCCGTAGGTATCTGCATACGTAGTGAGATGTATGTTAGAAGAAGGCAGTAAGTGTGCCATTGTATCCATCCTGTTCTTGCCTTCTTTGAAGATGCCGCATTCATAATTAGTACCACCAAATCAGTGGTCCTTCAGCTAATTCAGGCATAAATGGGCATTCAGAAATATCATCCCTGGTGTGTATAGCTGAATATTTACCTTTTTCCTAATGAGAAAAGATAAGAAAAATGCAGCTGACTTTAATGTGTAAAAACCACCATTTAGGATTAGCACTAAAGGGAAAAATAAAGTTAAATTACTGCCTCAAGTTAATCACTATGGCTATCCCTGGCCTCAGCTCTGTTTTGAATCTCTTTTTTGGATTTGTCTTGAGTCAGATAATATTTGGAGCTGCTTCAGGACAGTTGCTCCATTTTGAAAGATAGTTCATAAGATTTTAAAATGTTTCTGGTCCTTGTTAAATTTTTTCCTCTTCTTATTGCTTATAGCTTTACGACAAGGATTTCTTAACCCCTCAGCACTACTGACATTTGCAGCTGGGTAATTCTTTGCTGGGGGGTGTGGGGGGAGTAGGGTGTCCTGCACAGTGTGGGATGTTTAGCAGCACCCTAGCCTCTTCACCAGATGTCAGTAGCATTTCCCCAGTTTTGACAACCAATAACATTTCCAGCCAATGCTAAACATCCCCTGGAGACCAAAACGGCTCCCAGTAGAGAATCACTGCTTTATGGTATTGGGACAAAACTGGTAAACCAATGAGAACATACCTAATTCCATTTGTAGTTGATAAAAAATTAACCCAGTTGTAGCAGCTTTATTTCCAGATTTCCCCCCATGTTAACTTATACTTGTTCTCTGAGGTGATAATATGGTTTTGCTTGTTTTCCCAAATGGATTCATTGCATTTCATTGAAAAGCTGTTGATTAAATTTATTTAAATTGAAGGGTAAGCCAACCTGCCAATAGGGTTTGTAATAGTTTAGCATCTCTATTCCTTTCTCTCTGGGGAAAGCCTCTAACGTAGTGAGCAATATGTATCATTCTGCCAGGTACCCGACAGTCCCCACTTAGAAATAGGGCAATTGAGATTTAAAGAGATTAAACGGTCACCAAGCTCCTACATTGCCGTTAGGTAATGAATTCTAGCTTGTCTGACTTGGCGTCCTCACTATTCTCTATGATAGCAATTCTCAGTATGTGGCCCATGGATCCCAGGGAGACCCCAAGGTCTTTTCACAATGATTTTCATGATTATACATAGTTTTTATTTGCCTTTTTTCATTTTTTTGATATTTGCAAGAAAAGTACAACAATAATGATTAATAAAACTACTGGCATCTTAGGGTACAGTAGTCACTGTATTCACTGCCATGCATTCATGTTTATTTGTTTTTATTATTTTTCTTTTAAAAATATATTTAATTGATTTTTTATAGAGAGGAAGAGAGAGGGATAGAGAGCTAGAAACATCGATGAGAGAGAAACATCGATCAGCTGCCTCCTGCACACCTCCCACTGGGGATGTGCCTGCAACTAAGGTACATGCCCTTGATCAGAATCGAACCTGGGACCCTTCAGTCCGCAGGCCGACGCTCTATCCACTGAGCCAAACCAGTAGGGCATGTTTGTTTTTAAAAGAAAGCCAGTTCCTATTAAGAATATCCTTGAGGAAGCAAATACTAATTCTATTAACTCTCTACCCTTGAGAAGGTGTCTTTTAAATATCCTTCTGTGTGACAAAATGGGCAGGTGCAGAACGCTCTGTGCTGCGTGTAGCATCCGAAGGCTGTCTCCGAGGAAAGCATGCGTAAGATGAAGTTGTGAGCTGAATAAGCCACTTGTTCATGGTATACCATGGACCAGCTACAATTTTCAGCCTCTGTTACTTGGCACGTTTTCTCAAAAATGACTGAAGTGAGCTTATCACTTCAAGCAAGACAACTGACAGTATTTGTTACCAGTTGATAAAAATTAGAACTTCTAAACAAAATTTAGAACTTTGGAAGACACAACTGCCACTGTGAGCTTAACAGATGTGACTCCTTTATACTGCGTAATGAACTGTGTCAACACTTGGAAGGTCTGCATAACTCAGGGAACCAATGTTTTCCAAATGACTAATGCATGACAGGACAGAATCAGGCATGGGTGAAAGATCCTTTCAAAGTGCAAGACAGACCAATGGATTTTAATGTAACAGACTTCCAAGAAGTTCGCTGATATGGTTTCAGATTCCAGATCGAAACACTAACCTTTATAAAACGACATTGTCGAATTTTGGTAGATTATAAAAACTATATATCTACCATTACCTGAACTTAAACTTTTAAAGGGACCATTAACCTAAGGTGCTCCAGAAGGGAAGGAGGGATTGGGGGAGAGAGAAAAAAGAAGTTAATGGGGAAGGGGGCTGTTGAAGAGAGGATTGTTTGATGATCATCAAGTGTATGTCCAATATTTTATATGAGCGTGGATATATCATCCACACAAAAATTCCTAAAATGGTAGTAATAAGGAAACAGACTCAGGAGTTGTCAGCCAGCCACTGTTGTACAGGAGCTAGGATTTGAAACCAGATTTGTCTGTACATGTAGCTGATTATCTTCCTAGCAGTATATGACACAAGAGGCAGTTAAAACATATTCTGCTACTCCTACCTAGATCTGTTTCAAGATTTTGTTACCATTTCGGGATTGCATTTCATGTATGACATGGCTTCCTTATAAGATATGACCGCTGTATCCTCACAAGGCCTGGCATTCAGGTGCCAGGAAGTATGTGCTTAATGAAAGGGTATAATTTGCCTGAACATTTTACATGCTTCTCAAGGTGTATGATTAATTTTTATAGTCCATCCATGACTATCCATCAGTGATCCTCCTTCCATCGGTTGCTTTTCTTGCAAGAGAATTAAATAGAAAAACACAGTTTTATACATGTTTTTTCCTCTCGTAACCTTAGTAGCCTCAGGAATAACATAGTGTCCATTCTGCATGGGAAACTGCCTTCAAGTGTTCACCTGAAATAGCATTTTGTTCACATGATTCTTCACTTAAAAGAAAGGACTCTGGACGTAGTCAGTTACTAACAGAACCTCAGCATCTTCAGAATGTTTGGCATCACTGTAAACACACATTGAGCAAAGACCAGGACATTCTAGCTTTTTCATGCAAAGAGAGTGAAATATGCACTCCTATCCTGGGGTGCTTTTTATCTCTTTCTGCCATGGATCATTTAAAAATGGCAATTCCATATGGTTTTCCTTTGAGTTCTAACCATTTTGTTGTACCCTAGCCCTTTTAGCAATATCACAGGGTCACATTTGCAATTTAATACCATTTTAAAGTCATCCATTCTCCCAATGGTGTTCTTTAGAGGCCATCATAGTCCTCATATTTGTGAGAAAAACTGATTCTTTTCCACTGATGTCTGTGGTATACTTGGCAGTTTTCTGCATACTCAGTTCCTATCTTATGTTGCCCAGAATGACCGCCTGAAGGGATGCCAAGAGCCTGACTTAAGTTCCAGATTTTTAGCTGCAGTTCTACCAACCCATTTGTTCGTTTAGTTTTAACTTTCCCTTTTGTCATCTGTAGATCACAGTGCAGTGGCCTGAACGCTCTTGCAGATGCTCTAATTTATAAGTGAGAATTTGGGAATGCTGTGCTAGATTTTAGACTTAAAACTACTTTCCACTTATATAATACTTATATAATGCTTTTTATAAAGTCTCCAGTGTTGCTGAAAGAGAAAAGAATGCTTGACTTTCTACATATTCTCTTTTCACAACACACACACACACACACACACACACACACACACACACACACTGTCCTTCCCAGTTCGCTCATGAGGAAACAGGCTCAGCCCTTTTAAGTGGGAGAGCTGGGATTGAGACCTGTCCGTGTAATCACAGAAGGCTCCGTCATCAACCTCCTGTTTCGGCATGACCTCGTCAGAGGCTGTGGCATTCTTTTCACCAGGCTGTTGAGAGGAGAGGTGAGATTATATTCAGAGAAGTGTTTTAAAACTATAAAGTACTACAAATATTAAAAATATTTTAAACACATATATGTAAGTATTACATATGAGAACTACATTTCAAATATTTAAATATTGCACTTTTTTCCCATAAACTAAATACACAAACAACTGGTTGGTCCCTAAAAATAGATGTCAGATGACAGATCGGCTGGGCAGGAATAGGGGCATCCCAGAGCAGAAGCCAAGGACGTTTTTGCTTCCCTGACACACTGCTCCGGTCACTCACTCCCAGGCCTTCCAGCTTCTCTGTGAAACTCGGCTCAGAGCAGCTCCTCTGCATTAGTCACGAGTTTCTATTAATCAAAGGTGGCTCCAGCCAGACCTCCAGCAGAGTCCTTTCAGGTTTTCTTTCATTGTAGGCTTTCAGTATGCGCTCAGTCCACTCCCAGCGCTAGCAGAGAATCACTGCCTTGTGATAGGGAAGCATCCAGAAATTGTTCACAGTAGTCAGAGAACATGTGAAACGCCGGGGCGTATTCCCAGAATTGGGGTGACGGGAACGCTGTCCTGTTGACCAAGCCTCTTAGACAAACAAGGGTTGGCAAGGTGCAGTGAGCTTCATGTGAGGACAGAATTTCGGGAGAGCTTTGGGTTTAGAGACCCAGTTACTTAAAGTGACGTTTATAAAACAATTGTCGTTCTATAATTATCTTTTAATTTTTATTCCTAAAACAGAACAAAGATGTTATTTCATAAACATAATTTCTAACTATGTTGATAAGCAAAACAATTTATCTAGTTTGCTCTGTGAGTTTGAGCATATTTGTAATTGAGATTTAATACACTGAGTCCTCACTTAGTGCCATCCGTAATTTCTGCGACATTAAGCAAAATAATGTATAACAAAACAACGTTGAATGGAACGATATTGTTTGAGGACCTGCTGTACTATTATCAGCTATAGTTATAAAGGACAGCAATGGGACAGCTAAAAGAATAAGCAAATTAATAAAAGTTTACAAAGAAGTAATGATATACTTATGAACTTTCTTATATAGTTGATAAATAACCCACTTTAATATGTGTAGTTCCAAAATCAACAGATTGCTACCATTCACAGTTTTGAAAAACACATAACTAGAGAAGGAATGGGAAGTCTCCAGAAACTCTTTTTAGAGACTTTTTAGTTACAGAAAGTTACATGCCTAGAAACTCTTTTGAGTTATACAGTGCAATATAATACAGTAACTTTGGTTCTAAAATTAGCATGCATGATGAAAATTCCTTAGGAAGATGAAACATTGGAAACATTGTGTGATCTATTCTGAAGTATTTCATAGTTAATTTTTTCTTCATCATTAAAAGGATCGCTGTTTTGTTGGTTTATAAATATATATATATATGTATATATCTTTATAAGCAAATTTGGCAGAGTGTTAAGAATGGTGAGTACAGGTAAAAAGTATATATCCGTTGTACAGTTCTTTCATAGGAAAATAATGTCTGCTTTTAAACACTAAACCTGTGCTCATTGTGGTGAAAAGTCTGCAAAATGAAAATTGAGGTCCAGTACGAGAAGCAGATTCCCGTTTCCACCTTCTTCTCTAGGGCATCTCTTTGTTGAAGGGCGAGGGTAGGCAGAATGGTCCTTAGTGTTGAAAGCGTCATGCTTTTTCCAGTCGTGCACTGCAATCCAGACAAGCAAGTTATGGAACGGAATGCTTCTAAGTCCTAAGAAACTGTAAGAAGTTTTATAAAAAATTTTGACTCAAGTGGAGGACATGAGTAGAATTATAATGAGACATGATTGAATGAATAGAGATGCCTGTCCAAGATAATAAAATTAGAAAAAAGTTGATACCCTAAGCAATTAAAGGGGTAGGAGGAATCTTTGGGGGAGTGATAGACATATACTATCTCTCGATCGTGGTGTTAGCTATACAACTATTTAACAAGATTCATCAACTGTATACTTATAAACGGTGAGAATTATTGTATGTAAATTACACCTTAATAAAGATGATTATAAATATAAACAAATCCTAAGCAAGTAAACATTGTAATGTCTAAGTGAAGCACAACTATTTAAGGAATACTTAAAAAGAAATTACCTCACTTGTAATTTTGTATTAAAGAACAAAATAATTATTTGAATATGTTTAAGTAGGTGAGACATTGTGATGTTTGCTAGTATGTGAAGCCACAGTTCAGTATGAACAATGCTCGCTGGGGAGGGGGAAGCTAAGAGAACTGTGTTTTGATGTGTGTGTGTGTGTGGGGGGCGTTTCACAGCTGTGACAGCTAAATCCTAACGCTGCTTTCTTTCTTCTTTAGCCCTGGCATGAGACCGGATGTCAGCTCTCCCCCTGCATCCAGCTCGGCAGCTTCGGGACCACCTCCCAAACTCTGCCTTGTGTGCTCTGACGAAGCGTCGGGGTGTCACTATGGGGTCTTGACCTGTGGGAGCTGCAAAGTCTTCTTCAAAAGAGCAGTGGAAGGTAGTGTGTGTTTTGAAGAGTTTTTATTTTTCCTCTACTTGGTTCTTATTTCTCAGAGTGGATTTTGAAATTTCTGTTATAGGCAAAGCTCATTAAGGCTTTGTTAAGAGGGGAGAGGGAATGGCTCCTAGGTCTCTAGGGGGAAAGAGACATTTTAAAAAGCAACATAAAACAGAACTAGAATAAAATAGAAAAGTATAAACTGAAGGGAGGGTGCTTGGTCAGAGAACAGAAAGTAACTTTAAGAAAGTGGTATCAGCCCTAGCTGGTTTGGCTCAGTGGATAGTGTGTCAAACTGCGGATTGTAGGGTCCCAGGTTCGATTCCGGTCAAGGGCACATGCCCGGGTTGCGGGCTTGATTCCCAGTTGGGGGCCTGCAGGAGGCAGCCAATCAGTGATTCTCTCTCATCGTTGATGTTTCTATCTCTCTCCCTCTCCCTTCCTCTCTGAAATCAATAACAAATATATATATATTTTAAAAGTGGTATCATGTGAAACAATGGGGTTGGATTTGGGCAGCAACAGTACTCATCGTATTAGATCGTGGGCTTTAATTCCCATCAATTAGTTGTTTTTAAAGTCACCAGCTATTTCAGTCTGGCAAAAATGAGTGACAGTGAGGAACAGGGGAGGGGGAGGGAGAGGTTGGTGGGAAAGGTATTTTGCTTTTGGGCCTGGGCACTGTGCTGAGTGGTATAAAATGCAACGTAAGACCTGACCCCTGCTGTCTGGGATGTCACAGTCTACTGGCAGTGAAAGGTGAGTAAACAAGGCACAGAGATTACAATATAGAGGAGCAAGTGATAAAGTGCCGAGGAGGTCAGAAAAGACCTTGATTTCACTGTACAAACATGACATTAACATAAACTTTACCTTTGTGATAGACTCAGCTTGCTGACAAAGACAACAGCATCAATTCTTTAAAGGAGGAGAAATTCCTTCTATAGCAAATTATTAGAAGTCACTGAATCCTCCTGTGAAAAATGCAATTCAGTCATCTGTAACACAGTTTGAAGACTGTGGCCTGAGTAGATTACCTAAAGATTACTCTGGTTTATTAATTTTTTTAATTTAAATTCTTTATTGTTTAAAGTATTACATACGTCTCCATTCCCCCCCCTCACACCCCAGCACATGCCCTCACCCCTCTACTGTCTGTGTCCATTGGTTATGCTCATATGCATGCAGTCCTTTGGTTGATCTCTTACCCTCCCACACACACACACCCTCCCCTGCCTCTCCTCTGAGGGTTGACGGTCTGTTCAATGCTTCTCTGACTCTGCCTCTATTTTTGTTCATCAGTTTATGTTGTTTATTATATTCCATAAATGAGTAAGATCATGTGATATTTATCTTCCTCTGACTGGCTTATTTCACTTAGCATAATGCTCTCCAGGTCCATCCATGCTGTTCAAATGGTAAGAGTTACTTCTTTTTTACAGCAGCGTAGTATTCCATTGTGTAGATGTACCACCGTTTCTTAATCCACTTATCTGCTGATGGACACTTAGGCTGTTTCCAAATCTCAGCTATGGTAAATTGTGCTGCTATGACCATAGGGGTGCATATATCATTTCTGATTGGAATTTTGATTTCTTGGGATATATTCCTAGAAGTGGGATCACTGGGTCAAATGGGAGTTCCATTTTTAGTTTTTTGAGGAAATTCCATACTGTTTTCCACAGTGGCTGCACCAGTCTGCATTCCCACCAGCAGTGCACAAGGGTTTCTTTTTCTCCACATCCTCGCCAACACTTGTCGTTTGTTGATTTGTTGATGATTGCCATTCTGACAGATGTGAGATGGTACCTCATTGTTGTTCTGATTTGCATCTCTCAGATGATTAGTGACTTTAAGCATGTTTTCATATGTCTCTTGGCCTTCTGTATGTCCCCTTTCGAAAAGTGTCTATTTAGGTCTTTGCCCATTTTTTGATTGGATTATTTATCTTCCTTTTGTTAAGTTGTATAAGTTCCCTGTAAATTTTGGAGATTAAACCCTTATCGGAGATAACATTGGCAAATATGTTCTCCCATGCAGTAGACTCTCTTGTTGTTTTGTTGTGGTTCTATTAATTTTTAAAGAAATAATATTTTATTCATTCACATTATGAGAAGGATTATTTGGCTAGAGTTGTGTTTGCATCCTTAGGAATTAGATGAGTCAGTTTCTTTTCTTTGGACTACTTTTTAATACATTAGCCAACTATAGAATTGCTCGTTACCCCACTTAGAGCACAGGGGTGCAGGTTTTGACCAGTTCAGTAACTCCCAACTGTTGAGTACACTTGTGAGTAAAGTCCACCCCTGCTTAGAGCAGTGCCTCTAACAAAGTAGATCTTATTTACAGCAAACCCAAGAGAAGGAAGCTTCTTCTTGTCCTCACTTTACTTTACTCATCACTTTCTTACCTGATGAGTAACCTCCATGATATAAATGCAGTGACAACAGTAATACAGTATTGCTGTGCATAATAATATCGACAGGTTGATTTCTGAAAGTGAAATTTAGAATGAGACATTGGAGCCTTGAAAAAAATAAGGTGTTTAAAAAAATAGTTTTCTTTCTCCATTTTAACTAAATTATTCTTTAAAACAGGGCTGCAGCCCTAACCGGTTTGGCTCAGTGGATAGAGCATCGGCCTGCGGACTGAAGGGTCCCAGGTTTGATTCCGGTCAAGGGCATGTACCTTGGTTGCGGGCACATCCCCAGTGGGGGTGTGCAGGAGGCAGCTGATCGATGTTTCTAACTCTCTATCCCTCTCCCTTCCTCTCTGTGAAAAATCAATAAAATATATTTAAAAACAACAACAACAACAACAACAAAAAACCACTGGTCTGGATGAAATCCTTAGCCTGGGCCCACCAGCAAGCCAGGAGCCACTCTGCCTCGCCTAGAGAAGAGTGCAGGCTTCCTGGGGCCAACCACTGAAGCTTCCAGAAGCATGTGGTGATTCTCCAGGTGTGCCCCCTTTATTTGAAAAAAAAAAAAACAAAAAAAAAACAGGGCTGCAAATTCAAATGCCTACAGGGACCAAGTATGTCATTCTGGCAAAATATAATACAACTGGGGGAAGGTGGGCAGTTATTGCCATTAGAATGTAGGAGCATGCCCTATGTAAAAGCATTCAAATGCAATTTAAAAAGAAAAGAAAGAGCTAAATATACTTCTCAAATAAAATACCAAGCTATTTGCTCTTTGGTCTTAATCCCTGCTTTAGAATTAAATTCTTATACTTGTTTTTAGGTAAAATTTAATATTAGCTCTACTATTTCAAATATTTATCTCTTAAGTATTTCAGTTAAATGTGATGTCTAGATTGCATGATTAATAGTGAAAAGCTTAAATGTGGACTGTTAAGTAAATCCTTTCCTTGGATTTTAATGTTCTCCAAGGCCCCTTTCAGCTCTACAATTCTGTAGTCCTTTGACAACCTCTCTAGACATGATGAAAGTGTTTTAAGGCCCAGATACATTTTTGGAGCACTTTTTAAAAACTATGAAGATGTGGCTTGTACGATGTGCATTATACTTAGTACTTCATTTATAACACCTGCTACACATAATGAGTTTTACCCTAAATTGGCATATTATAGTAACTGCCCAAACACTTAACTGTTTTTAGGAAATTTGCAGAATTTGCCGAAGTTTTACTTATTCTCCATAAAAACTAGATCAAGAATAAATATTTTGAACTTCTTTGTTTGATATTCTGGGTGTCTTTTTTCTGCATACATGGGTAGCGCCATTTCTTTTTTGTATACTAGTTTAGTGATCTCTTTTCCCCTAAGTCCCATTTTTTTATGTTCCCTTTGCACAATAGTACATCTCATCTTTGTTGGTGGGTCATTATGAAGATAGGCATCAGCTACCTGTAATTTACCATGCATGAAGTCCTTGTTTTATATATGTCATACCACCTAATTGACAGCTGTGAACTTTTAGATGCTGTTAGGATTCATAGTTGATGGACTAGGAAACTGAGGCTCAGAGAGTTTAGCTTGCAGAACTCAGATTGTAACACAGCTGGCTCTTAACCTCAGTGTCACCCTGGCTCCCTGAGAGGTATATGATAACAACCTGTCACCTGTCTGTTCATCATCTACCTAGATTCTGAAAGTTATTACAAGGGCATTGTTTCATAGCTATCATTTATTGAGCCCTTAGAGTGTGCTAGGCACTATTGGAAGAACCTTGCAGAAGCCAGCCAGGTAAGTTGCTAATTTTCCAGATTTACGGCTGAGAAAGCAGCTGCTCAGAAAAGTTAATAAACATTACTGAGATCACACAGCTAGAAAGTAGGGCTGCAATTCAGATCAGGATTTCCCGACACCTTAGCAGTACACTTTCCACTGTACAAACTGCTTTTGAGAGCAGGTACAGAGCTGACAGAACTGTCAAGCTGACAGTTCACATTGAAAACTTGGCTACTTCAAACAGAGTATACAAACTGTGGAAAACCTAGGATATACCCTTTGTGTGGTACCTGTGTCCCATAGCACTTTCAGGGTCTTGTTCATGTCTGTGCATCCCGGTCCTACTTACTAACATTGTTCTTAGATCACTCTGTTTTAAAACTTAAAGTATTTTTTTAAAAAAGAACACACAACTTCACTATCCCTCCTGTATTATCTATTGTACAACAGATTACCTCCACAATGAATAGAAGGCATTTACTGTATCATGCCCTTCCCGCGAGTCAGAGATTTGGGAGCAGCTCTGAGACAGGTGGTTCTGGGGCAGTTGTGAGGCTACATCAGACTGTTGATGGAGCTGCTGTCCTCTGAAGGCTCCTGCCACCCATTAGCATTGTTTTTGGCAGCAGCTTCAGTTCCCCACTGTGTGGCTCCTCCAGCCTGCTGTCAGTTGGCATCCCCCAAATCAAACGATCCACAGAGAGACTAACCAACATGGAACCGATGTCTTTACAGCTTAATCTCAGATGTGACGTGCTGTCACTTTTGCCATGTTTTTATTGGTTACACAGACCAGCCCTGGCAGAGTATGGGAAGGGACTGCACAGAGACCATTGGGGGCCGTCGTGGAGGCTGGCTACCACACCTGCCACAAATAGAAACTAGAGTCACTTGCCAAAAATAGGTTTTAACCACACACAAAAATATATGCAAACAAAATGTTAAGAAATTTCAGCTGGCTTGAAGGCTTTTCTCCTGATGTCTACTCTCTATTGTATTTATTAGTTAGAATGGGAATTTACCAAGTGGTACAAGACAAGGACTCCAAACTAACACATCCCTTTGTCTTATCAAAGGGATTGGCAAGGACTGACGTTAGTGGTTCATGTCCAGGCCTTATAAAAGAGTGACCACTCCTTATTTTATAAATTAGACACAGACTTGCCCAATTTCATACTACTAACCAGATAAGACTAATTTTAACTTAAATACACAATGCCCACGGATCCTCTAGCTCAGATTCTTGCATGTGCTTAAGACATACCTGGGATAAAGAAATCATTATTAGCATCCTATGCACATTCTGATATTTTTGTTGGATACAAATAGAGCATTAGAATTTTTTCTGTTTTTAGCAATGAGTAATTTTTTCAACTTCCTTTTCCAGTAACTGCAGGACAGTGATTTGGCGATATTCTTATGGAGCCAAAATTCTTTATAACTGTTTCAACAATGGATACATCTCTTGTTCCTACTTTTGCTGTAATAGAGGATAGAATTACTGGGTAGAATTATTGGCTTGACACACTTTATGTTCAAGTAAAGCAGCTAGGAAACGTCCACAGCGTGGACAGAACTGAAGTAGCTGGCAGACATTTGGCCTTGGAGAGCAGTTCTGGAGCAGGGCCTGTGGCCTATGCCTCACAAAGAATTGAACTGGACACAGTTAACCATCTACCCAAAACTAATGCTTAAAGAGCACTGTGACTTATCCTATTAGGAAGAAGTAAACACAGTTTATTTTCAGGCAAGTCTTAGGTTGTCCTATGCATAAAGGATCTTTCCCTAAAAATCAGAACTAGGTATAGTCAACCTAGTGAATTGAATTTTTCTCTTCTCTTTGAGTATGATTTATTTTTGAGAAGAGAAATGGCTTGCAGTCTTGTGAAGACCACCCCCTCTAGTGTAAGGTACATGGACTCTTAGTTGTCTCATAAATTTATTTAGATACTAGAGGCCCAGTGCACAAATTCATGCACGGGTGGGGTTCCCTCAGCTGGCTGGCAATTGGGGCCGTCTTGCCCAGTCCCTATCGGGACTGGCCAGCCAGGGGTAGGGACCATGGGAGGTTGGCTGTGGGGGTGCACTGACCACTAGGGGGCAGGTCCTGCATTGAACATCTGCCTCCTGGTGGTCAGTGCACATCATAGCAACCGGTTGACCGGTCGTTCAGTCGTAACAGTCGCTTGGGCTTTTATATATATAGATGCTCATCTTGTGGAGGAGGATCCTTGGTTCTTGCCAGGCCAGCAGATCCTCAGATAGTTTCCTTCACCAACCAGGTTCAAAGAAAATTACAAGATTATGCATATTTCCTTTGAAATTTTCCATGAAAACTTTCACCAAGTGAAAACTGTACTTCTGCCTCTAACACATTATTTAATAACTGGGCACCACAAGATTTTAGACAGTAGTGGTCTTTAATACTGGGGGGGGGGGTTAATGGTGAATTCAAACATTCTTATATTCGAAAAGCATGTGAAATAAGTAATACGTCTCTGTAGGATCTGCAGTAGTTTTGTTTGTCAAGTCTCTGTTCACCTAACTAGTTGATGGCAACCTTAACCTTTAAGATTAACTGTTTACCTATAGCTTCCTTTAATATTGGGAGGGGGAGCACATTTTATTTGCATGTGGTAGAATAATGTTATATGAAAGTCATTTCCCTTTGGGACTCTCAGTATTTTAAAACCAGTTTCCTTTTTCTTTTTCTTTTTTTCTTTTTTTTTTTAATATATATTTTATTGATTTTTTTTTTTTTTTTACAGAGAGGAAGGGAAAGAGATAGAGAGTTAGAAACATCGATGAGAGAGAAACATCGATCAGCTGCCTCCTGCACATCTCCTCCTGGGGATGTGCCCGCAACCCAGGTACATGCCCTTGACCGGAATCGAACCCGGGACCCTTCAGTCTGCAGGCCGACGCTCTATCCACTGAGCCAAACCAGTTTCGGCCAGTTTCCTTTTTCTTTATTCCTCCTTAGCATTAGGTCAGAAGTCATAATAAAATAGTGAGTACAGACATCTCCTGTAACTGTTAAAACAAGAAACTGTTTAAAGCACAATTTATCAAGAAAGAGTTGCCCTTGGTGGGCATTTGTGGGGTATTGCTCTGCTTCTTGATCTGAGAGCTGCTCACATGGCGGTGTCCCGTTTATGAGACGTTCACTCTTCTCTCTGTATGCTGCCATACAGTGTTTAATACACGATTCTGAATATGTTGAATAGAATAAAAAAAAAGACATTTTTAGTTGATCTTTGCAGCGACAATGGAGGCAGGTCCACTGTCCCTTCCTCAGTCAGTGCCTCTGCTCCTTGGCTCCGTCCACTCTGCCTAAAACAGAAACAGACAGAATCATTCCAGAAAGCATCTCCTTTGAGACCTGTGAAATTTTAACAGTGCCTTTATTTTCCCTATAGGACAGCACAATTACCTTTGTGCTGGAAGAAATGATTGTATCATTGATAAAATTCGAAGAAAAAACTGCCCTGCGTGCCGCTATCGAAAATGTCTTCAAGCTGGAATGAACCTGGAAGGTAAGGTCAGACCTGAACGGAACTATCTCTGTATCATATGAAAATTTATTTTACTTTTTAAAATGTAAGTAAAAGGTTGCAATAATTTATTTATTATGGTATATATGTGCTTGACTGGCACAATTTTATATTATTCAATAAAAGTAGGAATTTTTAAATGAATATTTCATTATTGCTTAAGTTTATTCACCAGCTCTTATTACTGAAGTCAGCATAGCCAGACTATGTACTGAAAAAGGAAATTATATAATAATGAGAATTACAAAACTTGAGACATTACTTTTGTAGGTCTGCAGGGGGGAAAAACTCCTCAAAGTGGCCTTGGATGGGTTTGGTTTGTTGTTTTGCAAGTAAAGAAGAAACCTGAAACTAGGTATAAGTTTGATTTTCAGATTCCTGTTTATGTAACAAGTTATATAATTAACATTGATGTCATCGTTTAAAAATGTTCCTCTGGAAAGTTAGGAATTCTGCTTTGACTGAAAGTGCAAGTTCGATGAAGGTGGTGATGGTGATCTAACAGCCCATGTGCTTCTATTTGTTGTGATAGCAGCATTTCATTCAGCAGTGCTCACCAAGAAGGCAGGCACAAGACAATGAATCAGTGCCTGTATTCTAGGAATTACCTGTCTAGTTAGGTTCTAGACCAGGGGTGGGCAAACTTTTTGACTCGAGGGCCACATGGGTTCTTAAACTGGACCGGAGGGCCGGAACAAAAGCATGGATGGAGTGTTTGTGTGAACTAAATAAATTCAAAGTAAACATCCTATCTAATAAAAGAGAAAAATGGTAATTGGCGTACGACGATACCCTTTTCATTGGCTAATCAGGGCTATATGCAAATTAACTGCCAACTAAGATTGGCAGTTAACTGCCAACAAGATGGCAGTTAATTTGCATATGTAGGCACAATGCAGGGAGGCAAAAGGGAAAGCAGGAAGAAGCCCCCTGCCACTGACAGTGATCGGAAACCCAGGGGGCTGCCCCCCAGCCATGATCGGAGAATCAGGCGCCTTTTCCGCCCTGGCCAGTGATAGCAGGAAGTAGGGGTGGAGCCAGCGATGGGAGCTGGGCACGGTCGCAGCTGGCAGTCCCGGGAGCTAGGGGCCCCTTGCCTGGGCCTAAAGCGGAGCCCATGATCGCGGGGCCGCTGCAGCTGCGGGTCCCCGCTGCCCGGGCCGGACGCCTAGGCCAGAGGCTTTAGGCCTGGGCAGGGGCGGAGCCTGCAACCACGGGGAGCTGGGGGTCCCCTTCCCAGGCCTGACACCTCTGCCAGAGGCCTCAGGCCTGGTCAAGGGGCCGATCCGGTGATTGGTGATCGGAGGGTGATGAGGGTCAACTCCTCTGGCCGAGGCATCAGGCCTGGGCGGGGGGCTGAGCCGGGGATTGGGGGGATATGATGGTCCCCTTGCCCAGGCCTGAAGCCTGGGTCAGAGGCGTCAGGCTTGGGCGGGGGGTGGAGCAAGTGATCAGAGGGAGATGGGGGTCCCCTGCCCAGGCATGATTCCTGGGCCAGAGGCCTCAGGCTTGGGCAGGGGCCAGAGCCAGTGATCAGGGGGAGATGGGGGTCCCCTGTCCAAGCCTGACACCTCTGGCGGAGGCGTCAGGCCTGGGCAAGGGGCCGATCAGGCGATCGGAGGGTGATGGGGGTCTACGCCTCTGGCCGAGGCATCAGGCCTGGGCTGGGGGTAGAACCAGTGATGGGGGGAAATGAGGGTCCCCTGCCCAGGCCTGATGCCTCTGTCAGAGGCATCAGGCCTGGGCAAGGGGCTGATCCTGCAATTGGAGGGTGATGGGGGTCAACACCTGAGGGCTCCCAGTATGTGAGAGGGGGCAGGCTGGGCTGAGGGACACTCCCCCCCCCACACACACACACACACCCAGTGCACGAATTTCGTGCACCGGGCCCCTAGTCATTACATAAAAGGGTATGGTCTTTTTTTTTTTTTTTTTTTAGTTTTATTCATTTCAAACGGGCCGGATCCAGCCCGCGGGCCGTTGTTTGCCCACGGCTGTTCTAGAGTCAAATCACAAGACAGGGTGGCTCACTGCAAATGGAATAGTGTCACCTAATTCCGTCCTGGAAGAAGCAACATTGAATTTTAGGTCTAAAAACGCTGAGTAGGAGTTAGGTGAAAATAATGGCAGAGGACATGATCAGATTTGTATTTTAGAAAAGCCAATCTTATAAAGAGTGATCAATTAAACAAGATATGGTGATATTAGAGGGAGGATGGAAGCCATGTGGTTCTTTTGATAGGAGACTGTTAGAGCTTTCTAGCACGTACTATGTACGTGTTTTTAAATACAAAGATTTATAGATGTGACTACATAGTTCCAGTTTGTCATTTAATAATATAACTATTAGCACATATCATGCAGTTGATAATTTGTAGAAAAACCGAAATGCTTTTAAATATCGAAGTTCATAGAGTTTTTGCATAGGTGTGGTTTTAGTAAAAAAGCTTCATTTTTGTGTTCAATTATTCCAGTGTATATAAAACCTTTATTTGGAGTAAGTGCCAGAAGTGTCTAGTAGACCATAATACTTAAGAACAATATAATCTTTATAAATATTCTTTTGTCCATTGGAGTGTTTCCCCTAAGCCAGGAAATTTCATGATAACCCCAAAGTAACTGCAGAAGCCACTGGCTCACTCAGAGCCCAATTCTCTCCATAAAAGTAACTTAGTACTGCTGCCCCTACCAAAGAATTCTCAAGGTATATTTTAAGGCAGCCTTCTTCCTGGCCTGAAGTGCCTAGAATTTGAAAACAGATAAAGGTTTTTAATGGTGATCCCAAATGTTCTATACTTCATTTTAAGGTGTATTGTGATCTTTCCAAAATACAGCTTTATTTTTAGTGTAGAGAGTCAAGTGGAATATAAAGGCAAGGAGGCTTATGACATTATTAGATTTCATATCTAATATCTTAAAGCTAACTTTTAAACTAAGATGTCTCTACTTTTATTAACAAGGAAGTGGAGCTATCCCGGACTTGAGAATACTTCTGTAGAGATCACATATTGAACGTTAATCTACCATATGCTCCAAGGAGTCAGAAACTTCCTATACAGGAAAAATCTTATTAACTAAATTGCTTTAAAATAGTAAGTTCTTAATGTATTCAATTAAGAACTCCTTGCTAAAGTTCTGTGGAAACATCCTAGTGCCCTTTCTTGCTCTAGTCAGTACCCCGCCATTGGATGTGCTTTATTCGGAGGCATCAGTCCTCATTTAGGACTGTAGGTGAATAGTAAGAAATTAAACTAATTGTGTGCTGAGTCACAGAAGGTTTTTTAAAATGTAATCTCCCAGCTTGTCATCTCCTTTACTTTGGGTTCTGATGTGGAGTGTGAACACAGTCTCGGCGTTTTAAAGTTAGAGCTCATCGAGGGTGTGTAGTCCGATTTCAGTAGGTTGGTTTGGGTCGTGCATGTTCTTTCACTTTGTCAACCAAGTGCATGCCATGGTTTTGAGATCTGGGCTTCACTGAGATATTTTGATTGTTTAGAGGGTTTCCTTATGTCCTTTTTAAAACGTTATCACTCCTCTGTAGACTTGCACTGTCTGAATTCAAAATATGCTAAGGCCAGTTGAGGTACTGACATTCTTATCCTAGCATGTAATGTGTGCCAGGAACTGTTCTAAGCATTTTACACATTTTACCAGACTTAATTCTCCACTACCCTACAAGGTAGGTGCTATTCTCCTCATTTTATAGAAGAGGAAACTAAGGCCCAGAAAATAATTTGCACCAATACCCAAAATTCAGTCATGGTGGTTTCAGATTTGTGCTCTTTACCACTGCACCATCCTGTGTCTCCAATATAGTGTGGGAACATAAATGAAAGTTGGCATGATCCTGTTTTGAAATGTTGACTAAAAATTCTGAAGTTTCTCAGTGCCACACTCAGCACAGAGCAAGTAAGAAGTGGGACTATTCTACTCAATGGAAATGGTAGGACATTTTCTCTAACACCAGACATAGGGATAATAGTTCCCGCCACAAAATCTATCTTCAACAAACTGTCTTTTATGTGTAAAGGTGATTAGCACTTTTCCATTAGCAAAATGTGTTTGCACCTCTGATAACTGAGACAGGTACATTTCCCTATTCCTATAAATGACAGTCCTTACCCTTCCCTGGAGCTCTGTGTACTTTCTCTTCAAGAATCCTATAATTCTATGCTCACTTCAGCAGCACATATGCTAAAAAATAATAATGTAATTCTTATTTGTCACTAAACAACAAAGAGTAAGACTTCATTTACTCAGAAATCTACAGAATCCATGCTGTCATTTGATTACACTGTTCCAAACTAAGTCAAAATTATAAGAGAGCTTTAGTTACTTTACATATAATATGAAAATGGATGCTTTAGGATTATAGTCATCAATAGAAATCTCTTATAAAAGGAAAATTACCCACTGGTAATTTATGTGAAGAAATGTAAAGTTTTTCTCTTCATCTCCCTCATGTTTTTCGTTCTAAGTAGTATCCATTATTACAGGTTAAAAAAAAAGTGTTTTTTTCTGTTCTTAGAACTACTACTGTCTTCAGTGTGTGATCTGCCATGTCATTGTCTCTTGATAAGAAGGGGAGTTTGTGCATGGCTGTAAACAGTATAGCTCTCTTCACTATACATGTTATTATAATTTAGAGTAACCTTAAGCCAGAGTTTCTAGTTTGGTATTACAAGCTTAGATTCTTTATCTCAATTGATAGTAAAAGAAATTTGCCTTTAACCAATGAAAATTTTGATTTTAAAGTGAAAGTGAGGCAGAAATTAATTTATAAAAGAATCTATGAAAGTGATTTGTTTAGACTGCTTTAATATAGTATTGTAAGACACTTAATGTTGTATAAAATATAACTATAATAAAGAAGTAACTTATTTGTAGCAGAAATTAATATACAAATGGATTTCTCTTGGTCCTTTCTTTTTCCATGTCACTATCATAACTGCTAAAAAAAAAACCACACCCATTTCTACTCTTTCGTATCTAAATAGTTTGAGAAATTAAAATAACTCTTCAATAAACTTTGCCACCTCCCATCACAACTTATTTCTGTGTGTGTTTTTTTAATACTCATAGCTCGAAAAACAAAGAAAAAGATAAAAGGAATTCAGCAGGCCACTACCGGGGTCTCACAGGAAACTTCTGAAAATTCTGCTAACAAGACAATAGTTCCTGCAACATTACCACAACTCACCCCTACCCTGGTGTCACTGCTGGAGGTCATTGAGCCGGAGGTGCTGTATGCAGGATATGATTGTTCTGCCCCAGAGTCTGCTTGGCGGATCATGACCACACTCAACATGTTAGGTGGGCGACAGGTGATCGCAGCAGTGAAATGGGCAAAGGCAATACCAGGTAAGGTGCAAACGGTGACACAGCTAAGGCACATATTTTGTATTTTCCTTTTTAAAAAAATTATAGTTGCTATTGTACACTACTAGAGGCCCGATGCACGAAATTCATGCAAGAGTAGGCCTTCCTTCCCCTGGCTGCTGACAACGGCTTCCCTCTGGCACCCGGGACCCAGGCTTCTCTCGCAGCCCAGCTTCATCCGGAAGGACATCCGGTCTAATTAGCATATTATGCTTTTATTATTACAGATTGTATGAGTTTCAGGTATACAACATATAGTGATTCTACATTTTTATACTTGATGATATAATCACTATGATATGCCTAGTAACCGTACAAAGTTGTTAAGGTATTATTGACTCTTCCCTGTGCTGTACATTATATCCCCATGACTATTTTGTAACTGAAAGTTTGTACCTCTTACTCACTTTTTTTCATCCATCCCCCTCCTCTCCTATGGCAACTACCAATTTGTTCTGTGAGTGTGTTTCTTAAACAAAAACATTCTGGATCTTTATCATCATGGTCCCATAGTGTTATCTTGTTCCTCATTCTAGTTATAGGAGAGTCTATAGTAAAAGTTTTACACTGCTCCCTGCTTTTCAGATAGGATGATGTAACATCACAGAGTTAACAGGACTTACTCAAAATTCCTTTTACACTTAAGTAGGAGAAGAAAATGTAAACTATTTCTTAGATTTCAGTTTGTTTTCCTTCATTGTATCACTTTTAAAAATCTGGTTATTTGTAAAATTGGTAAAAATTAGACATGGTAACACTGTCAAAATGGACTAAAGTAGGATATTTTAAGGCTCCCTGACTTTACAGTTAGAGGGGAATTGACAAGCTCTGTTCACACAACCAGAGACAGAGAAGACTGAAGTGACTGACCTTTTCTCATCCCTACACTGTCAGAGGAAAGAGGTAGAAGCCGTCAGTTGGACATTCTTAGCGCTGCTGTAGGGGTGGAAGAGGCTCCCACCACCGCCGCTGCGCTCACAGCTGTGAGCCTGGCTCAGGGCTTCTGGATTGGGCCTAAGCCGTGAGTCAGACATCCCCCGAGGGCTCCTGGACAGTGAGAGGCACAGGCTGGACTGAGGGACCCCCCACCCCAGTGCACAAATTTCATGCACTGGGCCTCTAGTTAAGTTTATATTTACTTAAGTAGGCAAGAGGTGACAAAAACTGGCTGCTCTGAAGGTTTCGAACATTGAATGCTATTACAGAGCACTGAGGGCTTTGATCTTCACATGTCACCAAGGGAGACTGAGCAGCTGGGTGCTACATGTCCCTGTCTGTTAGAGGTCCCCCAACAAGACTAGTTCATACCTGGTCTTTGGCAGTTTCCATAGAGATGATCTTTGCTTTGGCAACTACAGCTTTTCCTCACACCTTTATTTCTCTTAACTCAGGATTCAGGAACTTACACCTGGATGACCAAATGACCCTACTGCAATATTCATGGATGTTCCTCATGGCATTTGCCCTGGGCTGGAGATCATACAGACAATCAAATGCAAACATGCTGTGTTTTGCTCCTGATTTGGTTATTAACGAGTAAGTCACTTGTGAGTCATTTTCCCTGTATTCATAGGATATTATCACCAGCTGATGTTTTCCTGATGGACTGTCAATGCTACCAGGTATCATGGAACTGGGAAAACCTGAAATAGAGTTGTTTATCAAGGCTAAGGCAAGCCAAGTATAACAGAGCGAATGTACAAGTGGTATTGTTACTGTCCCAGGATATTTCTTAAACAGGGAGCATCTCCGGGTTTCACAGTCTATAGCAAATAAAAAGGAATCCTGCAGCGCATTGTTTAACCAGTTAACTGCCACGTGTCCAAAAAGGAAACCATCCCCACATGCCAAGATATTTTGAATTTAATTTAAAAAAATTAATTTGCAATGAATATTACACAAATAAATACATTACTCACAATTTGGGTGTTCTTGAATATTTTCAGCTAAAAATTCTCACGAAAAATGACTTTAAAGTTGGTCTGGGTTGCCACTTAGGGAAAACATTTTTTTTTTTTTTTATAGATGCACATGGTGTGTAGGGAAGGTCTGCCGCTTGCGTCTACAGACGTTTATGGCATACAATGGGTTGATGACATAACCCTATTCCAGTCAGAAAAAGCACAGTACAGTTCATGTTGCTCTCAGGGACAGGTGAGGCATCCCAGCTGAGGAGTGGGAAGCACAGATCCAGATAGAACTGTTAGCTCCTCGCATGGCAAGGCTCACCACATTTATTACTTGAACATGGGAACAAAAGTTTTTTGTTTTTGTTTTTGTTTTTTTAATTGGGAGAGAACCAGCCATGCTTTAAGATTTCATAAATCAGCTATTCTCTGGCCTCCTGTGCCTGTGCTCTCTGTGAAGTGTGTCAGACATCCGTTCCCCCTTAACTCATTGCAGGAGTTTCCTAACTAGCTTTCTGCCTCCCACCTGTCCACCATCACGTTGGCTAATTTGCTCTTCCTTAAGCACAGTGTGCTCTCATCTCGTGTGTCCCCAATGCACAGTGTCTCCTCACCCGCCACCCAGGACACTCAGTGTGGTTTCCGTCTTTCCAGACCTGGCCTCTCTCCTTCTCCTTCACATACTCATCATTCCCACTCAAGATTATACATTTTACAAACACACCAGCTTATCTCCTTTATTCAAACCCACACCTATGGTCTGAGTGGAGTAAATGAAGGGGGTTTATATGAAAAAAGCTGGATATTTCTTTAATTGTGAGTTCTGAGTTCTTAGTATTGACAAGGGTTCAAAAAATATTGAATTCTTAAACCACATTATTAGAATAATAGTGCCATTGCTTGTGAGTCAAGCATCGTCAGCAGTTTGTGTTCAAAACTGGATGCCATATTAAAAATAACCGTAACAATTTTAAACATGTCCAGAGTAGCAAGGAGTTTGGAAATTAATATTCATTGATGAAAGGAGATATTTGGAGAAAAGGAGACTTGAAAGCAGTGAGGATAGCCTGAAGAGATATTCTGTGAAGATAATGAAAACACATTGTTTTATCTCTTGGGTGTGCCAGGCACAAAAATAACGGGTAGAAGTTATAGAAAAGCATCTTTGAGCTCAGTGTTAAATGCCTTATGATGTAGTAAGCTCGCATTACTCTAAGTGGATGATACCAGCTCCAGATACTGTAAAGGAAATACTTGGACCTTGTACAGGAAGCTGCAGGTAGTAGGGTGGTTCTAGATTCAGGACACACGAGGTCATTGCAAGACCATGTATCTGGCATGATAAATAGGAACTACCTAAGCAGAGAGTTCAAGTTTTCCCTCTGTTAGGCCAGCTGCATACAGAGTTAGTCTATAAAACCTGGTTGAGCAATTGAATTAAATGTGGTGCTGTTTCTCTCTTGGTGACACTAACCTTCTAGCACAGTATTCACTCTGTGTTACACGAGTATTGACCAAATGCCTGACTGTGTTACACACAGCGAATACAACAGATGATGCCCCTGCTAACATCTGATGGGGGAACCACATGACCCAACTTATTGTGGAGAGCCATTGTATAATATGTGACGGAAGGGAGGAGGGTGAGTACGTGCTTCATTAGCATGGAGGACCTCGCTAAATAGCCGAGCAGGAAACAGAACAAACTGTTTGAAAGGGAGGGCATTCCAGGTAGAAGAAATGATTGCAAAGGCTGGAAACAACTTTGGTATATGTGAGGAATTGAGAGAAAGTCACTGAGGATATTGTGTGAGTTTAGGGAAGTGGGTGGGGACCAAGTGGAGAATTTTGTAGGTCATTAAATAGAGTTTAGATTTTATTCTAGGAGCAAAACGCCTGTGGAATATTTCTAAAAGAGGATAGATAACATGATGGAGAGATTGATTAAAGGGGAACAACAAACACTCATCCCACCCCATATGTGTTGCCTGGTGCTAGAGCAGAGAACACGACCACCAAGGCTCCTCCCCTTTGCTGCGCGCACTGCAGTGGGAGACACAGAGAACCACCAAGGCTCCTCCCCTTTACTGCGCGCACTGCAGTGGGAGACACAGAGAACCACCAAGGCTCCTCCCCTTTACTGCGCGCACTGCAGTGGGAGACACAGAGAACCACCAAGGCTCCTCCCCTTTACTGCGCGCACTGCAGTGGGAGACACAGAGAACCACCAAGGCTCCTCACCTTTACTGCGTGCACTGCAGTGGGAGACACAGAGAACCACCAAGGAAATACAATTTCAGATTACGATAGAGTTTTTACTAGAGAGATGTCTATTTCAGATAGGGTGGCTCATGGCTTTGGGAGGTGTCATTTGAACTAAGACCTGAAGGAAGAGGACCGAGCCTCACAGTGAGAAGCAAGAGGCATGTGAAACATATATGCTCACTCTGTATTCCAAGGAAGAGCCATATCCCTGTCACCTACTGACAGGCACTGCTGTGTGCTTGGCCAGACCAGATCTCCATACAGACACAGTCTCAAGGTGCCTGTGTCAGAGAGGAAGTCACCTTCACTGTTGCCAAAAAGAGAACTATTCAGACCACTGCGTAACAATCACCACATAACCTGATTGTGCCACTTACATTCTTTACACGAAGTAGGTATTACAGAAATGTTTTCTCAGTGTCCAGCTCTGTTGGAGGGTACAAGGCTTATCCGAACAATAGCTTTGAAGAGGCCATTCTGATTTCACATTCTCTTTTTGTTTTGAGGTGGGAAGGCTTCCTCCCCTTTTCTTTAGCTCACTGTGTTTCCACACTACTCTGGTGTCTGGGGTAGGAAGATTTGGGGATCAGAAAGTATACATTCAAGTTCGGACCATCTGTGTAGCTTGTAAAAGTTTCTCATCATTGTCCTTAGGTCAGAAAGTTGTAGAAAATACTATTTTTTAACAGCCAACTAGAATTATTTTTTACTCTACTACGCTGTAACTGTCGATTACAACATAATGGAACCTAAAAGAGAAAAAGATACCTCACAGAAAAGAAACACTTAATTCCTATTGGAGCATTGCGAAGGTGCCTCTTTACTAAAAGCAGATTTTAAATTTGAAGCATCATAGAGCTCCTGTCATCACTTTGGCAGTATGCCATTCATGTCTGATTTATTTTATCATATAAAGAAATAAATATTTTTTATCATATAAAAAAGTAAAAACTTTTTTATCTGTTAAGTCCAAGATCACTTTCTGTCAAAATTTTGAAAAAAATACACATAGATCTTGAAATATTTTTAAATCTGTGAACTGGGCACAGATTCAGACTCTTGGTTTCACTTAAGAAATCAGGAAACTTTAGGGATCTATTTGAAACTCGTAGATGTGATCGTGGTTGTTGAGAATTAATTTGGTACCTTTCATTAGGAGATAATAATGTCTGTCAGAGGCAGATATGGGGTCTAAGAAAGCCTAGAGTCGAATTCCGACCCTCTGCATAACTATATACAGTATCACTCATAGTTGTCTTTAGAATGGAATGCCATGAGAGAAAATGCCTTTTGAATTTTAAATGGGTAGGATCTAAAGCTGTGTTGTCTAGTTGGCCATATTTGGATGCTACCATAAAACCTTGATTTAAAAGAGCAAGTGGTAATAAATCCTATAGGAGTAATAAGTTCTAAACACTTAAGTAAATAAAATTCATGGAGTGCATGATGGAAAAATAACTTCTTCAATGTAAAATTACATTGTTCAGTAGTCTCTTTATATGCTTTAGACCCAGAAACAAGTTTAAGAAAACATCTAATCTGTAGGGAATTATTATTAATCGTAATAGTTAGGTTTTCCTTCATGGAACAAGCAGTACTTATTTCTAATTCAAACACTGATATTTGTCTTTCACAGGCAAAGGATGTCTCTACCCTTCATGTATGACCAATGTAAACACATGCTGTATGTTTCCACCGAGTTACAAAGGCTTCAGGTATCTTACGAAGAATATCTCTGCATGAAAACCTTACTGCTTCTCTCATCAGGTTTGTAGAACACTGTTCACTTCTATATGAAGCATGAAATGTAGAAACAAAGGTTTATTTGTATACATAGCACTAATACTTATATCAAATATGTCTACTATTTCCTGCTAGTCTGATAGGTTTTCATAAATGTAAACTTTTAGAAAGGCACAGCCCATAACATACACCAAGATTAATAAGACATAGATGTCATGGAGAAATAGAGGTGTGTGAGTTGCGTAGGGGTGTCTGTTGATCTGTAATGTGTAGACTTCCTCCTTCCTGTGACCTCTGTAGGAGGCATGGATAAAGCAAACCAACTGGAATGATTTTGGTTTTTCTACTACATTGCAACTTTGTCAAAATATTTTGCTTATACGTGGAGTACTACCATGTATAAGACATTATGGGGAAAAGATTCATCCTACACAAGGTGTGTGTGATTACTATTAGAGGACTGGCTAGTGCAGCATCTGAGCGGGACTATTGGGCAGAGGTATTCTATCTAGAAAACAACAACAAGAGTTTATAAAACCACCTTGAAAGTTTAGATAAAGTTACTGTATATAAGCTTTAGTGAGGCTAATCTCACCTAGCAAGTTAAAACTTAGTTAAAACTAAAGAACTTTTGAAAAATACAAAGTATCGTGTCTATATTAGTAAAATTGTGACATTTTTGGCATTTTCAATAAAAATGTGAACCAGTCATTATTATAAACTTTAGACCATTCCAGTAAAAATTATATATCAGGTTAATGTTTATAAAATACTGAGTTGATGGATGAATAATTTTTTCATATACAAATAAGTAAACTTGTAATTTTTTAAAAGTCTGTATTCTATTAGTAACTGTGGCTTCAAAGTTGTCAAATAGCTGTAAGCTGTAGATGTTGCACATGACTATTTAAGCTGTTGTAATTCTTTGTTCCACAAAAACTTGTTTTATGTTCTTAAATTTAAGGAGTATTAATAATAATCAAGGCTAGAAAAATTTCCACAACCCCTTAAAAAGCCTAAAGGTAAATATAATCACTAGAGACTCCTTTCAGGTTACCTACGGCAGCACACGTGTTAAAGATGTGAGCTTGGTGTTATTTGAGCAAACAGTGATTAAGGGAGAAGCTCTAAAACAATGCTTTTTAATTCGAAATTTTCATGTCATAATGAACATAAAAACAGCATCGGTACAGCATAGGACACTGAGGTAAATGAATGAGGCCACTTGCAACCAGCATAGCAAATCATTATCGTAACACATTGATAACCCATTCACCATACACCAGCTGGAAAAAGTTCTGGTTTCACATAATCATCAGAAATCCAAAATGAAAGGTGAAAGAGAAAAGAGAGGTAATGGCTGAAACGTTTCCATAATTTTAAAAAGACACCAAACCCTATATCCAGGCAGTGCAATGAATTCCACATAGTATATTAATAAAATCCAGCTGTCTGAACAGCAAAGTTAACAAGAAAATCACTGAACAGGAGAGAGAAAACATCTTCAAAGGAGAAGGAATTTAATCGAACAACAGCTACTGAAGAAAATGGAATGATGTTTCTAAAATGCTAAATGAAGGTGGACTTCAGTTTCAGCTCTGACAAGTAAACAGCTTCGGAGCTATCCTCACAATAAGGAAAAGCTGATCAGACTGAAAATCGGTGACTGTTCTTAGATCCATCAGAGAATTGAGATGACAAGGCAAACCACCACCTCAGAGTCGGTAGAGAAGGCAAATGTAGAGAAACACAGCTAGAATGAGCTTCCTGGAAGAGAAGCTGCTGGAGCCAGTAACTGGTAGTAACACTTCGGTCATTTTGATGAATTCTGGAGACCCAGTGAGGAATAGCCTGAGAGTTAAGAACTCTTGGGACCCAGCATTGGCAGGGGGCTTGTCTCCCCATACTTCCTTGGGGTTTACCACCTAAAGCCCCAACAGGTTCCCATGGTGAAGACCTGAGAAAGATCCCCTCATGTTTCTGCGCACTAAGGGAAACTGCTGTAACAAAGCTTTATCTGACCTGGGGAAGTAGGCCGTTCCAGCCTTTCTATATCATGTAAGAGAAGGGGGGGGGGGGGGAGGTCCAGAAACATTTCTGAAGGACACAGCCCAGGGACCAAGCCTACTAAAAAGATTTAATCATAAAAGTATTAAACATCCCACCTTACCACCATATGATCAGGGTTCCAGTGGGAAGAACTGAATTACAATGGAGAGCACTGCAGAATTACCGGTATTTAGGAAAGAAAGACAATAGCGGGCGGAAGGAGGGGGAATAAAAAGGAAACTGGAACCTCTTAATACCCACATCAAACATTTAACGCAGCTTTGTCCCTAGCCAGATTAACATAAAACCTCACATAATTTCTAGCTTTTTGCAAAAAATTGCAAGGTAAGAAGAAACAAACATTAGAATAAGACATAGATATAGCACAGATGTTGTAATTATCAGATAGGGAACTTGAAATACCTATGATTAATATGTTAAAGACTAATGGAAAAAGTAAACACCATGTAAGAACACATGGATATTGTAAGCAGTGAGGTGGAAATTTTAAGAAAGAATCAAAAGGAAATGCTAGAAATTAAAAATACTGTAATATAGAAATGAAGAATGCTGTGGATGGGCTCTTAGATACACCAAGGAAAGAATCATTGAGCTTGAAAACACTCAGTAGAAACTTACAAAATTCAAGTGCAAAGAGAAAAAAAAATGAAAAAACATAGAACAGAATATTTAAGAACAGTGGGGAAAGTTACAACAAAAG
Organism: Myotis daubentonii; assembly: GCF_963259705.1. Classification (NCBI taxonomy): domain Eukaryota; kingdom Metazoa; phylum Chordata; class Mammalia; order Chiroptera; family Vespertilionidae; genus Myotis; species Myotis daubentonii. The sequence continues at coordinate 85,127,472 of NC_081844.1, read as the reverse complement.
GTGTACTATACAAGTAATGGGAATATCAAGTAAAAGAAGGAAAGGAACAGAAGCAATATTTTAAGTAATAATGGCTAATACTTCTCCAAAATTCATGACAGGAACCAAAACATAAATCTAGGAAGCTCAGAAAGTGCCAAGAAAGATAAATACCAAAAAATCTACACCTAGGCCTATTTTATTCAAACTGCAGAAAACAAAAAATAAAGAGGAAATCTTGAAAGTAGCCAGATTGGGGAAAAGAACAGCTTACCTATGGTGGAACAAGGACAAGAAATATGTTCTGCTGAAGTGTCATCAGTAGAAACCATGTAGCAAGAGTGGAATCACATATTTAGTGTTGAAAGGGAAAAAAAATCAACTTATAATTCTGTATTCAGTGAAAATTCCCTTTAAAAGTGAAAGCAAAATAAAGACCTTCTCAGACAAACAAAACTTGAGAGAATCAGTTACTCGTAGATCTGCCTTTCATAAAGTGTTAAGAGAAGTTCTTTAGAGGAAAGGAAAATGATACAGGTCAGAAACATGGATCTACATATAGAAAGGAAGAGTGTTAGGAATAGATGAAGATAAAATTGTACTTTTTTCATAATTAATATAACAACTGTTTAAAGTATTAATAACAATGTATATTGTTTGAGCACAACATATGGGTAAGTTGAATGAGTGACCACAATGTTAATAGGGATGGGAGGGAGAAATCAGAAATACTCTGTTTTAATGTAGACTGCAGTTGTACTGTAACAACATGGGTTTGAACTGCTCTGGTCCATTTATTCACAGCTTTTTTTCTTTTTCTTTTCAATAAGTAGAGTCTGCCCTTTGTATCCATGGGTTTTGCATCCTTGGATTCTACCAAATGCAGATCAAAAACAGTATTTTCACATTCCCAACTGCAATTGTTTGAATCCACAGATAGGAAGAGCCACCTGTAGAGTCAGAAATTATACCTGTATTTTCACCTGCAAGGGGATCTGTACCCCTAATTCCCACATTGTTTAAGGATCAACTGTAGTTGTCAATGCAAACTCTAGGGCAACCACTAACAAAAATTTTATTTATTTTTCATCACCATTTATCCCCTCTGTGAAAAAAAAAAACAAACTTTGAGAAGTAATAATTGACATACTAAAAGGAGAGAAAACATGTCATATAAAATGCTTAATGAAAACTAGAAATAGCAAAAAAAAAAAAAAAGTGTGGGGGGGGGGGGAGATTAAAAAGGAAATAAAGAACAAATGCCAAGAGCAGATAACGGCCACAAACACGGCAGACAGCAATCCAGCTACATCAGACAATTTTCAATGTGAATGGTCTAAACATATCAATAGTCTTCTGTTGTTGTTGTTGTTGTTAGTGGAGGCTCAAACAAAGTTTGCCACTAAACTTTGTATATAATATTATAAAATGTACTTAGGCAAAAGGGAAGTAATGACATCTTTAAGAAGGTAAAAAAAAAAAGTGGTAAAAAACAAAACAAAGGAAGTGGTAAATATGTAAATAGATTTAAACTAAACCTTACTGAATAAAATAACAGTAATAATGCCTTGGGGGGGGGTGTTAAAAAATAGAACTAAAGTACACATTAATTACATATAAGCAAAAATGAGAATTTGGTAAAGTAAGAATGGGTGTTTAAATTTTAAGGATGACAACTAGAAATACAACGTGTATATAAGATTCCAAAGCATTAATTAGGGGGAAAAGGATAACATGGTAAAAAAAAAAGAAAAAAAGCAAACAAACAAAAACAATCCAAAAGAATGAAAGAAACGAGAGGAGCAGGCAGGGAAAATCATCATCAGAGGAAGTAACAGATGGCACAGATAAATTCAAATATATCAGCAATTTCACAAGAGGAATCTCTCAATAAAGATATTTAACAGCTAAAGTGAGAGGATATGCTACGCATGGTATAACCCAGGAATGGCAAGCTTTTTTGTAAAAGACCAGATGGTAAATGTTTTCAGCTTTGCATAGTCTCTGGTATAGCTACTCAACTCTGCCCCCTGTGGCAGGAACACAGGCCTGGCTGACTTCCAACAAAACATTTACAAACACAGGCTGAGGGGAGGATTGGGCTGTGAGCCATGGTTTGCTGACCACTGCTTTAACCAAAAGAAAGGTAAAGCAGCTGCATTGCTATCAAAATAGACTTTAAGGCAAGAAAGAAAAAGTTCTATATTTAAAGATACTCATTACATAAAGCATTCCACTCACCAGGAAAATATTTGTAAATATATGACCTCTAACAACATAAAGCAAAAATTCATGAAACTACAACGATAATTTGGAATGGATGAAATTCTTTTAAATATAAATATCAGATAGGGATTTTCCCATAATTACTTTTAGAATTCAGGTAACCAGCAGGAAAGAAACATAAATAAGCAATCACTATTTTAAAAATTAACAGTAATTAGATTACCTGTAATATAAGTAATGTATAAAATTAACATATCACTAAGGGTAGGCTCTTGTCACTCCTGATTAAGTGGCCTTTATTTTTGCATTAATATGGACATCTTAGAAGTGCCAAGTATTGCTTTATGAAATCAAAACATTTTCATGTGTTCTTTGTTCTAATCCTAATCAAAATCCTGTGAGAATGATACTCCACATTAACAAATAAAGGATAAAAACCATATGGTATTCTCAAAAGATGCAGAAAAAGCATTTGACGAAACTCATCTATTTATGACTAAAAACTCTCAACAAAGTGGGAACAGAGGGAATACTTCAACAATTAAAGGCCATATATGACAACTCCTCAGCTAGCATCATACTCAGTGGTAAGAAACTGAGCTTTTCCTCTAAGATCAGGAACAAGGCAAGGATGGCCACCCTTGCCACTTTTACTCAACATAGTATTGTAAGTTCTAGCCAGAACATTAAGACAAGAAAAGGAAATGGCATCAAATAGATAAAGAAGAAGTAAAAGTCTATTTGCAGATGACATAATATATCATATAGAAAACCTTAAAGGCTCCACCAAAAAACTGTTGGAACTGAATAAATTCAGTAAAGTAGCAGGATACAAAATAAAAAATGCAAAAAATCTGGTGCATTTCTATATAGTAATAACAAACTAGTAGAAAAGGAAAATCAGAAAATAATTCCATTTACAGTTTCTTCAAAAATAATAAGATACCGAGGAATAATCTTAACCAACGAGGAAAACACCTATACCCTGAAGGCTGTAAGCATTGATGAAAAAAATTGGAGAAGAGGCAAGTGGAAGGATATTTTGTGCTCCTGCATTGGAAGAGTTAATATTCTTAAAATGTTAATTTATGACAAAAGGAGCCAAGAATATACAATGGGGAAAGGACAGTCTCTTCAATAAATGGTGTTAGGAAAACTGAACAGCCAGATACAAAAGAATAAAACTGGACCACTATATTACACTACACACAATTATTAACTTAAAATCAATCAAAGACTTGAATGTAAGATCTGAAATGATAAAACTGCTAAAAGACAACATAGGTGGTAAGCTCCTTGACATCAATATTGGTGATGATTTTTTGGGTCTGACACCAAAAGCAAAAATAAACAAGTAGAACTACATTAAACTAAACAGCTTCTGCACAGCAAAGGAAACCATCCACCAAGATAAAGGCAGTGTGCCAAGTGGGAGATACTTGCAAGCCATATATCTGATAAGGGGGTAATATCTAAAATATATAAAGAACTCATACAACTCAATAGCCAAAAACAATCAAATGAAAAAATAGGCATTGATCTGAATAGACATTTTTCCAAAGAAGACATACAGATGACCAAGTACATGAAAAGGTGCTCAGTATAATTAATCATCAGGGAAATGCAAATCGAAACACCAATGAGATATCACCTTACACCTGTTAGAGTGGCTGTCATAAAAAAAAAGACAGTAACAAGTGTTGAAGAGGATCTGGAATAAAGGGAACCGTCTTTTACTGTTGGTGGGAATATAATTGTTGCAGCCACTACGGAAAACAATATGGGAGTTCCTCGACAAATTAAAAATAAAGCTACCATATATGATTCAACAGTTCTACTTATGGGTATTTATCCAAAGGAAAAAAAAAACTAACTTGAAAAGATATATGCACCTCTATGTTCACTGCCAAATCATTTTACAGTAGCCAATATGTGGAAGCAAGATAAGTGTCAATCAGTGAATAAAATTACAAATTTTACATAATTAAAGCATAGTGATTAATCACAAAAACAATATGTAATTATATATGTGTTTTCTGATGGTCTTAGGCGACCCCTGTGAAAGGTTCATTCGACCCCACAGGTTGAGAACCGCTGCATTAGACTAAGAGAAATAAGTCAAAGAAAGACAAGTATCAGATTATCTCACTAATATGTAGAATCTAAAAATGAACAAGAACAAGCTCATGTATAGAGAGCAGACTTGTGGATGCCAGAGACTGAGATTGGGGAAAATGGGTGAAGTGGGTTAGAAAGTACAAACTTCCAGCTATAAAATAGTAGGCATGCGTGGGGATACAATGTATATACAGCATGGTGACTGTAAGTTAATAATAGTGTACTGTATATTTGGAATTTGCTAAGACAGTTAATCTTAAAAATTGTCATCACAAGAAAAGTTTTGTAACAATGCATGGATTAGGGGTCATTGTACTGTATATATAATATGCATCGTGTTGTATATCTGACTTACATTGTGTCTTACATCATTAATATCTAAAATTTTTTAAAAAATTTAATTTAGTGAGAAAGAGTAGGAAACAAGTCCACAGGGCAAGTAAAAATTAAATTAAGACTTCTTGCTCCTAAACCCACTGCTCTTCCTCTATGCCAGCATTTCCTAAGGTGTCAGCAGGTGAAGTGAAGTTTGGGAAACAGCTGTTTCCCCTCTCTGGAGACGGCATAATTATCTCTGAGAATTTGAAATTCAGAAATATGCCTCGATTTGGATTAAACATTTAGCTTTGCTTAAATTTGGACCATCAGACCCTCTTTTCCCTGGCCATTAACACAGAACCAGAGTTCCTAGGAATGCACTTGGAGAAACTTTGCACTCTACAGAAGTCACAATCACTGTAAGATTAAGTGAAACCATGGTTAACTGTCCACTAGTGTCAGTTTTTGAAGAGTAATATTAAAAAATTTATTTCACACCAATTTTATGATCCACAATTCATGAGGTATTTTCTATATTTCTGAGTATATAAGGGGAAGCAAATATTTCCTTCCCAGGAGGTAGGTAGGTAGATATATATATATCCTATATAATAAGAGCGAGTTATCCTAATTAGTCACGACTGGTATGCAAATTGACCATCTCTCCAACACAATAAGAGAGGGATATGCTAATTAGCCCTGATATGCTAATTAGTCGTGACCAGTATGCAAATTGACCATGACTCAAACACACAAGATGGCTGCCCCATGTGGTCAAAGATGGCCACCCCCATGTGGCCACAAGATGGCTGACAGGGGAGGGCTATTGTGGGGGACCAGGCCTGCAGGGGAGGGCAGTTGGGGGCGACCATGCTGGCAGGGGAGGGCATTTAGGCATCGATCAGGCTGGCAGGGGAGCGGTTAGGGGGTGATCAGGCAGGCAGGCAGAATCGGTTAGGGGGTGATCAGGCAGGCAGGCAGAATCGGTTAGGGGGCAATCAGGCAGGCAGGCGAGCGGTTGGGAGCCAGCAGTCCTGGATTGTGAGAGGGATGTCCCACAGCGATCGAGCCTAAACAGGCAGTCGGACATCCCTTGAGGGGTCCCAGATTGGAGTGGGTGCAGGCTGGGCTGAGGGACACCCCCCCACCCCCACCCCCGGTGCACGAATTTCATGCACCGGGTTTCTAGTATTACATAAAAAATCAGATTTCTCTTTAGATGGGAATCATATCAACTCAGCGTTAATGCATTAATTGACAAAATGCATTGCATGATTTTAAGGGTTTAAGTGACAGGTGATGTCACATATTCCAGGATGTAACTGGTGGGATAAACACTGTTGTTGAAGTTTTCATTATGTCTAACTAAACTGAAGGGCAGAATGGCAGGCACTATTATTTATTTGGTCTTCAAGCCAGCTTTGTGAACTAGAGAGGAAGGTATCAGCACTATTTACCTAAAGTTAAGGTCTCCAGTTACCCATTGGCCCCTATTCTCTTGGCTGTGGTTTCACGATCCTTTGAAATGCTTATGTTTTAATCGAGTGCATTAAAAGCATATAGACAATGTTAAGTCATGAAGTATGCTATTAATAATAAATGCCTTACTTGCTTATATGAAAAGTTATCACAAGAAGGTTATTGAATTGACTACCTCTTAATCTTTTAGTTCCTAAGGAAGGCTTGAAGAGCCAAGAGCTGTTTGATGAGATTAGAATGACCTACATCAAAGAGCTGGGGAAAGCCATTGTCAAGAGGGAAGGGAACTCCAGTCAGAACTGGCAGCGGTTCTACCAACTGACAAAACTCTTGGACTCCATGCATGAGGTAAGTGTCAATCACAAAGCCAAGTGTCCAAAGTTTTCCGGGATATGAAGTTATGTTCTAATTAGTCTATGTAATTGTATGCCGATATATTTTCCATTTGTGGATATTGATGATGGTTTGAGTTCAGGCTGTCACTTCAGTTTGGCCCACAGTTTTCCTGTGGAATTATGGAATTTTATTTCACCTGGTCATGTGCCTGTAGAGTCCTGATGCCAGTACAGAATTCAACAGCACTGTTTTTTTAAATATAGAATTCCCTGGCTTTGCTTGATTAATCCATTAAATTAGAATATGTCTTTCCTGTGTTATAGTACTGCAGTTCATCATGAAACAATTCCATACAATTCTACATACAGTTTAAGGGATTTAAGATATCTTTGGTACCCGAGTGCTCATTTTATTTAACCTTTTTTTTTTTTTAACTTGGGGAATTCCAGCAGAGATTGGGTATATTCTATCTAAGTCAGATATTTTTAAAAAAAGAGAGAGAGAGAAGCCAACAAGCATGAGATGTTCCCACTGATAGGATTTTAAGGCTAATCATTACCATATCTTCTCTTGTAGGTAGTTGAAAATCTCCTTCACTATTGCTTCCAAACATTTTTGGATAAATCCATGAGTATTGAATTCCCAGAGATGTTAGCTGAAATCATCACCAATCAGTTACCAAAATATTCAAGTGGAAATATCAAAAAACTTCTGTTTCATCAAAAGTGACTGCCTTATTCAGAAAGGTTGCCTTAAAGAAAGTTGACTTTATAGCTTTTATTGTACAAACTATCGTTTATCCTATAGCGGTTATGTTGTTTTATTTTTCTTGTTTATGTCTGGTGTTTGTTTTTGTCTTGTTTTAAACACGCACTACATGTGGTTTATAGAGGGCCAAGGCTTGGCGACAGAAGCAGTTGAGCCCTCGCTTTTCAGTGATGGGAACAGTAGGAAGTGATAGTTGGTGGATCCCAGAAATGAGAAACCCTGAGGGGGGGCCACCTCCCTGTCGGAGAAGGATGGCACTCTAACCACCAGTGCCCAGTCTGCTCAGTGAGCTTCCTGCTCAGACTTATCACAGTTGGCTGGACAAAATCTTCTAGACTTTTTGTTGGTGTATTTGCCCTGTATAGTTAGGATAACATTTTTTGATTTATGCATGGAAACCTGAAAAAAAAGTTTACAAGTGTATATCAGAAAAGGGAAGCTGTGCCTTTTATAGCTATTGCTGTCTGGTTTTAACAATTTCCTTTATATTCAGTAAACTACGCTTGCTCATTTTTCTTACTTAATTTTTGTATTTGAGTTATTGTACAGCTGTTTAAGATGATGGGCAACTAGTTCATAGCTTTCCTAAATAAACTCTAAACATTAATCTTCTGTGTGAAAATGGGTTGGTGCTTCTAACCTGATGGCACTTAGCTATCAGAAGATCACAAAAATCGACTCAAATCTCCAGTATTCTTGTCAAAAAAAGCTCACATTTTGTGTGTGTGTATATATATATATATATATGCTTCAGTGGAGGATTATAGAGGTTGTGCAAATTAACCACCCTAACTGGTATCGAGCATCTACCTGGTCCAAACCTGCAGGGTAAACCATAGATGATGGTTGCAAAAGACTAATTTAAAAAAAAAAAAAAAAAAAAAAAAAACTACTAAGAGGCCCTGTCTGCACCTAACGCCCTATCCCTGCAATGGTTAATGGCAAGAACGCGAGTTTCCGGCCGTTCAGGACCTTCTGTTGTAGTTTGTATAACTTCTTAAAAGTTAGGATTCCAGAGAACCAGCGGAAACAAAGCTGAAGGATTTTAATCAGACCAAGCAATTCCTCTCACTTTACCCAAAAAACGAAATCTCTAATGTGGCAGAAGTGGCTGGACACCCATTTTCACATTCCCATCTGTCACAAACGGTCTCCTTTCCTGGTGGCGCCGGAGAGCTCAGCAGCTGCTCCCTGTGACTTAGGCTGCGAGTCAGGCTCCCACGTGTGTAAGCCACACCCGCCCATCCCCGTGTGCCATGGAGTTTAACAAGTCTTGTGAATTTTTTTCCTCGCTGTTGAGAATTAATCATTTTAAACAGAATAGAAGCTGTGGTAGCCCTTTCTGTGTGCACCTTACCACCTTTCTGTTAACTCAAAACTCATACTTATTAAGCCACAAGAAATCCGATTTCTATTCAAGGTGGCCAAATTATTTGTGTAATAGAAAACTGAAAATCTAACATTAACAATATGAAACTTCTAATATATTTTTATATTTAGTTATAGTTTCAGATATATATCATATTGGTATTCACTAATCTGGGAAGGGAAGGGCTACTGCAGCTTTACATGCAATTTATTAAAATGATTGTAAAATAGCTTGTATAGTGTAAAATAAGAATGATTTTTAGATGAGATTGTTTTATCACGACATGTTATATATATTTTTTGTAGGGGTTAGAGAAATGTCGGTGGATAACCTATATGATTTATAGTGTGTGCAAGCATTCATACAGGACAGGCAGCAGTGGTCCCAAACACCAAACGGGTTTGCCCCGGGGAAGAGAGAGATGGAGACTGGTGCTGAGGCTCCGTCCCGCTCAGATCTCAGATCACAGAGGGAGTAACCCTCCGCCTCCCAGCATGACCACCCTCTTGTTCCCGTGGTGAGTCTGGCAGGGCAGGTCTGGCTGACTCGGCCTCCTCTTAGGCTAAAGCGTAGGAGCAGGAGCCAGCAAGGTGGTGCTCACACACGGACAGGCACCGTCTCAGAGCGGGCTTACTTTCACAGCAGCCTCGCCAACCGTGTCATAAAAACAGAGGCTTGAGAAGTTGGGCAATAATACGCACAGAGGTACCAGCAATATGTAAATAATGCAGAATCTCATAGGTTGCCAGTAATACACTAATTCCTTTCTATCCTGCAAGAGTTCATTTCCAAGCAAAATGAGGATGTTTATGTTTTCTTTGAATGCTTTTTGAATGTTATTTGTTATTTTTTCAGTATTTTGGAGAAATTATTTAATAAAAAATGTAATAATTTGCTTTTTGAATGCTCTCTAAAAGGGAATGTTCCTTTTGTAATGGTTTAATTTGGTTCAAAGTATTTTAAGGTGGTTTGTAACCCAGCTAGATGTGAAATTTTGGGTTCCTAAGAAATACCGCTTGATTATTATTATCAATCACAGTGTTAAGAATCAAAAAGAACATCTGAAAGGTAACTTATTCACTTATAGAATGTTATATGGTTAAAATCAGAAAACACGTCAGACATTAATCATATTTTAGTCCCAGCATCCTTGGCTCTTAAAAAATAAGAGGTCAGTGAAAAAAATAATATGCTCACTTCGTTGTTAAAAAGAAATCAACTGACATTCATAAAACTATAGGAGGCTGTGCATTAGATGGAAAATAAACTGTGCCCTTTTTGAATATGTAGAAAGGAAGTTATCTTAATTATGTTGTTCCTCTGAGTGTAATTATGGATTTAAGTGAAAAAAAGGAGGTGCAATTTGAAAGTAGCTTCATTTTCGCTGTATGTGGTATCTTGCCATCTGAAGCTCTTTACGTTTGTAATGTCAGTGAGAGTTGGTGACAGGCCTAGGTGACTCCCAACAAACCCTGAAAAGACTTTTAATTCCTGGGAGAGGAGAATGGCCCTCTTGGTGTTTTCAGGCCTTGCTGTGGGATGCAAGTGCTTGTGGGGTATATAAGTGCCCAGTTGTCTAAGGCTATGGGAGGGGAACCTAAGAGTACCTACCTTCTCCTGAAAAAGAAAATGTCACCCCCAGGGAAACTAACAGGGTCGGGGTCTCTGGAGAGCTTGGTAGGTAGCACAGGAGGGATTCTGGACATGCGGCTAAAGGAGAGCCACACGCTAACCTCACTTCAGAATTGGGGCGGGGCGGGGAGCCATTCCGTTTTACTTATCTATACGTCCTATTATCACCGAGGCTTATCATTTTAGTTCTCTGTTAAATACCCTAAAACTGCATCTCCATGGAATGAGCAGTATTATTGCACTTTGATCTGTCAAAAGTCTAGAACCATGGCAGCCCTCAGTGGCCTTCGAACTCGGTCGGTCATTCAGACAGTAGCTATAGATGAATGTGTGCTTATGTGCCTGGGTTGAGAGTTGAAAGGGAAAATAAATCAGAGTGAAAGGAGGACACTTGAACCACTTGGCATGGAAGTTTATCGTTTTCCTGACTAGTCCCCGTCAGCCTGGTCCAGCAGGATTAGCACCCAGGTCTTTGGGAAAGGGCCAGCTCCTCGCTAGGAAATGGCTGGAAGGAGTTTATTTTCTGATGAAAGGCTGTATGAAAAGACCCTCCTCAAGTAACTTGCTTAACTACATATAGATTCAAGTGTGTCAATATTCTATTTTGTATATTAAACAAATGCTATATAATGGGGACAGATCTATATTATACTGTGTATGGCATAATTAAGAAGCTTTTTCATTATTTTTTATCACAGTAATTTTAAAATGTGTAAAAATTAAAACCAGTGACTCCTGTTTAAAAATAAAAGTTGTAGTTTTTTATTCATGCTGAATAATCTCTAGTAAAAAAAAAAAAAAGTCTTTTTATCTACGCAGTGAAATGTCAGACTGTAAAATCTTGTGTGGAAATGTTTAACTTTTATTTTTCATTTAAATTTGCTGTTCTGGTATTACCAAACCACACATTTGTACTGAATTGGCAGTAAATGTTAGTTAGCCATTTACAGCAATGCCAAATATGGAGAAACATCATAATAAAAAACCTGCTTTTTCATTACATGACTCCGACATGCTTCTGTAGAACTCGTGCAGTTCCAGTTTTCCTCCTTTTTCCTCCTTTTTCTACTGAAAGTAGAGCTATCACTTCAGATACCTTCATATGCTAACGTCCTTGCGTGTCTGTGTAGCAGTGCTTGCGTGCTAGTACGGCGTACATTCAAAAGGAGCTTAACCCTGGTGCCGAGGCCCGATTTCCCGTCCATGCCTCAGGTGGTCACGTGCCAGTTATACAAGGGGGCTGAGGGAAGGCTTCTCCAAATCCAGCCGTTTGTCACAAAAATGGTATTTTGTGTAAACGTTATCTAGCCAAAATTCTTACCTTATTTTAAAATGAATTATTGCAAAAAAGGCATAAATATTTAGTAAATGTCGTAGCAATGTTGCACAACTATTCTGTACAATCTATTCATTTTCCCCAAAACACATACTATGTTTCGGTCGTATCCATGAATTGGGTAATCTAACAAACTTTTCCTATAAATACTCGCTTCTCCACGAAGGAAAAAAGCATCATAGCTGAAAAACCAAATTTGACATACCTACTATCTAATAAATATTGAAGATAGCATATGAGTAAGAAAAACCCCATCACTATCCTCCATCACTTACAATATATGGTTGGACACGTGTGTGTGCAAACCTCCTTCCCAGTGTCTTGGGTACATTGCAGAAATGCCAGATAGGGGCCAGTATGTACACACATTGTTACTTTACCATTCACTTCAAGGGTTATTCTTACCTCTGTAGGACACCTTCATACATTATAGCAGTTACTCCCCACCCAGTGGATGAATGAAATGAAAAGTGCTGAAGACACTAACTCCATTTTATAAAAATATTTTTCAGAAGGAAACAGGCTCAGTGTTTAAATAACTGGTTTCTAGCTGCTAACTCCCACCTAATTGAAGTCTGACTAGAAAGTCTAATGAGGCCATTTACCATATGTCTCTGGTCTACAAGCTTCCCAGGGAACTGGTGTTTTCTGTTTTTAAGTTTCATTGTTTTACATTTACTGAGCACTTTGTGTCAGATATCAAGTTTTAATATATTATCATTTAAGCTTAAGTACAACGGTAGTACTATTAGCCTCATTGCATTTCTCTGAAGAAACTGTGGCCTAAAGAACTGAGTAACTTGCCTAGCTTGGGAGTGGTAAAGTAGGACTTTTTTTTTTTAAACATGGCATCTGGCTCTAAAGTCCATGCTCTTAAGCACCACTGAGAAATTATTAATACGAGGCTCCAAACCAGGTTCAATGAACTCATATTGAGCATTGTATGTCAGGCCTTTCAATCTGATTTAATCTAATCCCTTTTGCTGCCACATTAGTTTTGATCTAGTCATTTAAACAATGATATTTCCTCCTCTAAAAATCCTGTGTCCTATCTTCTGGAGTTATGGGTGGTGAAATGTAGTAGCTGCCCAGAAATAAGAACACTCTGGTTTTGTCACATACACAATAAGGAACCTGTTTCACCGCTACCCCCAGCAAAGTCAACAAACTTACTTCTTCAAGCGAAGCAGAGCATATAGTCTGCATTCAAAGGAAGAAAGGAAGATGTTTATAAATAAAAACGGATGCAAGTCAGGATTTATTCTTAGTTTGACAGAATAAATCAGAGCCAGGCTTTGGGTGTAGAAAAGAGGTTGAAAATACAGAGGCATTTACACTAGCTGAATATTTTTTAGACCTTCAACTAATCTTTCCTACTTGGTAATAAGTAGCTTTTAACAGCATTAATAACTTTATAGCAATTTCTTTGGTGAAAATACCCAGCCCCTCTTGTTGTATCAGGCTTCTGTTTTCTAAAATGAAACCATACTTTGGTAGGGAAACATTTTTACTTTATTTGGGTACAGACATGTTAATCTCCAAACAAAAGAATTCACCCAAAAACCTTCCCTCACTTTCTCCATTATTGTCTTTAATAAGGGAAAATATACAATCTACTCATCTATACCTAGTCAGCAGAGTAATGTGTACAATGTAAGTCACTTACATTCTGTTAGTGTCAGTGTGGCACTTGATGAAGTGCTGTCCATGTATACCAGGGCTCTGCTGGAAAGAAAAGAGGCCATCCAGAACCATTAGGATTTTTGCTGTGATTTCATGGATCTGAGATAAGAAGAAAACTTTCCAAGAGGAGGCGGGGGGAGGAGGGAAGATGCTACATAAAAACCAAACAAGGGTTCATGGAACATGAGACTATGTCATAGATATTTCCTGACCAGTTTCTCTGCCCACACTGTGGCAGGCATGCCAGACGAGCCAATCTGAAGAACACTAAGGCAATACTAAAACTTCAAAGGTTCAGAATCAAAGATGCTCATCAATTCTACTCCAGTGCATCTATGAAATATGTACACACAACAGTGAACACCCAAATGTTCACAACAGCCAGGGAGTGAAAGTATCCCAATGTCCATCCACTGATAAATACAGAAACAAAATGTGACCTGTTCATACAATAAACAACAACAATAAAAAAAGATAATGATTTATACTGTAATAAGGGTGAACCTCAAAAACATGCTACGTAAAAGAAGTCAGACACAAAAGACTATATATTATTTGATTCCACTTACCTTAGATGTCCAGAAAAGGCAGATCTATAGAGAAAGAAGGCAGGTGGGTGGTTGCCTATGGTTGGGGGTGACATTAGACCTGAGAGGACTTCATGGGGAGATAAATGTTCTAAAGCTGCATTATAATGATGGCTGCACAATTCAGTATATTTAATAAAAACTGTTAAATTGTACACTTAAAGTGAGTAAATTTTATGGCATATAAATTATATCAACTACGTATATTCTTAAATATTTTAAAAGTACTAGGCAGACAAGCAAACGTTTAATTGCCCTTCACCTGTGTCGGGAGCTGGCACAAAGTGTGTTAAATGCATACAGGCAGGTGCAGCTGTGTTTCAGGAAAGGCTCTGAGAAGACGTCTTCATTGTGGGGATGTGGACAGGTGGGCTGAAGGTTAGCAGCGCAGACAAAGGCTTACTTATTTCACAGTAACAGATTCCCCCGGTAGTTAACGAGATACATGTTGTACTTGCCCTGTAGTAACAGCCACGTACAAAGAGATCGCCAACATGACAAGTAAAAAAACTCCCAGCACACGGCTGCTCATTTTAAATACACAAGAATGTGGGGCACACATTTAGTGTTAATAGCTGTGAAGCCCTTAGTAGTTACAATTTTAATGAGTCAAATCTGAGTTCAAGTCTTGCTTCTGTCATTTACTAAGCCTGCAATCTTGGGAAGTTCTACAGCCACTTCAGACCTGTTTCCACATCTGGAAAGTGGGACCGATACCAACATCTTAAAGGACTGTGAGAATCAAATGAGATAAGCTACACGGAAGCTGCTTGGCTCAGTTCCCATCATACAGCAAGAGCTGCAGACATGTTAACTGTTTTTGAAATCCTCAGGGAAATTTCAGAGAAAAGGAACATTTTTTCAATGTTCTCCCCAGAAAGGTTCCGAAAAAGTCAAGGTGAATGAGGAAGAGAGATGTGAATACAGGGACTGTATACAAATTTCCGACTTCACATACCCTGATTAATAAAGGTCATGCATAGGGCTGGGGCAAGCTGTTAGGTTATTGGCCTACATTTTCATTGTCTCTTCTCATGTTCCCAGCTGTCAGGCCTTGGCAGGGGTCACCCAGAGGCACTGAGCATTCTTTCAGAAAGCATCTTACATTTCCATCTAGGATCTCAAAGCATGAGATGAGCAGTGCCAAGGCAGTGGAGATCAAAAGAGAAGAAGGAAAGTTATAGATTTAGTTGAACTAGTTTTTATACAGAATTTTTCCTGGTCAATAAGAATTAACAACAAAGAAAAGGAACCAGCCTGTTCATTGTTTACCCCACATGAAGTTTCCCCAGGCTATCGCTGTAATGAATGCATATAAAGATGAATTCAATTTCATTAATTAGCATTAATGAGAGGAGGAGGATCTGAGCTGAATGTTAAAATTATATCTTTTTTATATACTCAAAAGAATTGAAAACATGTCCACACAAAACATATACAAATATTCATAGCAGCATTATTCATGATACTCAAAAAATAGAAACATCAACTAAATGTCCATCAACTAATAAATGGATGAATAAAATGTGGTATAGCCACACAATAGTATTTGGCAATACAAAGGAATGTTACAAAATTTGCAAATATGTTAAATGTTCATAGCAGCATTATTTACTAGTACAATAGCCAATATCTGGAAACAGCCCAAGTGCCGATCTATACTAATAATAGAGGAATATGCAAATTGTCCAGAATGCCGTCACAGTAACAGTAACGACCAAACAGCAGGCTGCATGGGGCGACCAGGCCGGCAGGGGGTTGGCAGTTGGGGGCGACCAGGCTGGCGGGCGGGGGTGGGGGCGGGGAGTTAGGGGTGATCAGGCAGGCAGGTGAGCAGTTAGGAGCCAGCAGTCCCAGATTGTGAGAGGATGTCTGACTGCCGGTTTAGGCCTGATCCCCAGGATCAGGCCTAAACTGGCAGTTGGACATCCCCCAAGGGGTCCTGGATTGGAGAGGGTGCAGGCTGGGCTGAGGGGACCCCAGCCTCTAGTCCAGCCGTGGGCAAACTACGGCCCGCGGGCTGGATCCGGCCCATTTGAAATGAATAAAACTATTGAAAAAAAAGACCGTACCCTTTTATGTAATGATGTTTACTTTGAATTTATATTAGTTCACACAAACACTCCATCCATGCTTTTGTTCCAGCCCTCCGGTCCAGTTTAAGAACCCATTGTGGCCCTCAAGTCAAAAAGTTTGCCCACCCCTGCTCTAGTCAGTAGATAAGTGGCTAAAAAAAGCTGTGGTACATTTATACAATGGAATACTATGCAGCTATAAAAAAGCAGGATCTCTTACTCTTTGTCACAGCCTGGAGGGACCTGGAGATTATAATGCTAAATGAACTAAAGACAGCCAGAGAAGGACAAATATCATGATATAACATTATATGTAGAATCTAATGAACAAAATAAATTTCCTGACAGAGTGAGGTGTTTTGTAAGAGGTTTTGTTCTATGTCTACAACATGGGAATAAGGCACTGCAATAAAGATGATCCTGAAAGGACTCTTTCTCCTGCCAGTATGGGGAGTTGGACATAAATCTGACAGTAACAATATCACCAATAATGGTCATTGTCTGGAAAAGAGCCAGTGGCCCCATCAAGGAGGTAAAACACTCAATACTGAAGGCAGGTAAAGGGCCAACTACCCACTAACATCCACTGAGTGTTCAGCATTCCATCTTAAAAGACAAAAAATTATGCCTCCCCTGTTTACACTCCAAATCCCAAAGTCTGTGATGTTGGCAGGGGCTCTTACGGTCAACACACTGAAGCCAAGCTTGAAGCACCATAGATTACATGCGCTTCAGAGCCAAGGCCTCCATTTGCGTTAATCACCGAGCACAGGGTTCAGCACAGAGATGAGCATTTTATCAGTAATATTTCTTAAATTAATGCTTGATGAAAACCACAACCTATAATAATGACGCTGAGCTCTTCTGTTCTCCCACTGGCCCCTAATGGGTCCCAGCAGCCCAGGCGGTGGGGGGAGCAGCAGTGGCCTGGCCACCCAGCTTCTCCAAGGCTCTGGGCGAGCCGCTGCCCCAGATGCCCCAGAGGAAGGTCAGCCCCTGCCTGGGGGCAGGGAAGGAGGAGTTCAAAGAGGTTGTCCGGTAAGCCCACTCCTGCAACGGTGGAAATGAAGCCACAAATAGGCAGCAGAGAAGGAGAAATCTGCAGAGCAAAAAGTGCAGACGAAAGGACAAAAGAGGAGCCAAGGGAAGACAGGCAGAAACGGCTGAGCAACCCAAGATTTACCTGCAGAAAACAGAGAAACGAAAAGCAAAGGGAGGTCAGCCTCTGATGAAGCAGGAGAAAGAAGCCAAGTCAGGTTAATGTCATTCTCCAGGTCTCAGTGCTCCGCATCGCCCTTCTCGTATAATGCAGGGGAACGTTTTTATCAACTGTTTTGTAAATGCAAGTGTTTTCGTAACTCTAGAAACATTTTGAAGGAGGGAATCCCACCTCATCCCATTTTGAAGTGTAAATACTGTTTTTAAGGTGAAATCATTCGCTCGCTGTGTTTTGGTACAACCAGAAAACAGTGGGGTGTTGAATGTGGGAGCTTTGATTGACTTGGGTGTCAGCTTAACATTCCGCAGATGCGGGTAGTTTATATCCTATAATGCAAAGCATATGAGGTGGCAATTTGGAGTCAGTTGTGCGTTCAATGTGTCTTGAACAATTTTAAATTACTTCTGTTCCCATGGTTTTGGCAGAATTGTTTCCTAAAGAAAACCACTCCTTGATCTTGGCTCTCCCGGTCGGAATTTTGTGGATCCGTAACATCTTTGGTGTGGTAGTCATTTGCCTAGTAACCCAGTTAACATGCTGTGAAAGATTGAAAACTTGATTGTAGGATATATGATATAAATTGTGAATTAGTGGGACTTTGACGTAACAGCATATCAGCATTTGAAGATACTGGTACTTGATATTCTGTTAAGGAAAATTAGCCTCCACATTTTAAGCTGGAAAGTCACTGGGATAACTGTTCAGAAAAGAATCACCACTGTATGACTTCTTAGGTTTTTGGTGCATGTGTTAAGAATTGTGTACAAATTGAAATGTCTGTGTACTTATGCTTGAAACAACTAATAAAATCTCTGTGAAAGAATAAAAAGTTTAAAAAGTGTTACCAATCTACCTTTGTATCTACTTTAGTAAAAGTAGAGAACTTCTTGAGAGATTTTTCAAGCTCCATTCTTTTTTTTTAATCTTCACTTGAGGATATTTTTATTGACTTAGAGAGAGAAACATCGATGTGAGAAACATAGATCAGTTGCCTCCTGTCAGAGCCCGTTGGGGGATCGAACCTTCAAACAAGGTATATGCCTTTTTTGTTATTGTTAATCCTCACCCGAGGATATTTTTTACATTGCTTTTTTAGAGAGTGGAAGGGGAGGGGTGGGAGGGAGGGGGCGAGAGAGGGAGAGAGACATCGATTGGTTGCTTCCTACATGCGCTCAGACCAGGGCCTGGATTGAACCTGCATCCCAGGTAGCTGCCCTTGACTGGGAATCAAAGCCAAGACTCCTCAGTGAGCAGGCCAACACTAACTACTGAGCAACACTGGCCAGGGCTCAAACTCCATTCTTAAACATTCCCTGATTATCGTCACTCTTCTGAAAGCAAATAAAATAACTACGAAGAAACACAATAGAAATCTGCCATCGTTTTGCATCTTGGGCAAAGGATCAGCTGAGATAAATTAATAACCTTATTGGCCAGGCTGCCCACAGGAAGAGACTGGCTATTCTCTTGACCCCATGATGCGGAGCATAGGATAAAGGCATGTGTCCTCAGGTTCTATGGGCAAGCTGGCCGAGTGTGTTTCCTATGCACCCCCGTGAGAACAAGACGCAGTGCTGTACACACACAAAAGGAGAAAGCAGAGGATACATTCTAATTGTTTAGTTCACAGGTCATACCTCTGGTGGGAAGGGAGCCCTCTGGTCGGGGCCACCACCCACTCTCACTCTCCGGCGATGAAGCCTTGTGTCGGCCGCACTGTGGAGCCCGTGAGAACTGTGAGTGGGAACTAGAAGGTCTCCAGCTCCACCCCTTACAAGCTGTGGCTTCGGGCTCTTCAACACGGAGCCATCATGGTGGCAGGCTCTCCTTGCAAGGAATAAATTAATGTATGTCAGTGTCAGACATCTGGCACAGAGAGAAAATGCTCAACAGTGTAAATACCTCTCCCTGAACCCTTTATTTCTGAGAGAAAAACACAGGTAATCTATACTAATAAAAGGGTAATATGCTAATTAGACTGGGTGACCAGCCATCTTCTGGACATCTGACTTTCTTCCAGACAAAGCCATGGTGGTGGGGGCTGAGGCAAAGGCAGTTAGGGGCAATCAGGCCAGCAGGGGAGGGCAGATGGGGGCCATCAGACTGGCAGGGAAGGGCAGATGGGGGCAATCAGGCCGACAGGGCAGGGCAGTTGGGGACCATCAGGCTGGCAGGGGAGGGCAGTTGGGGCCATCAGGCTGACAGGGAAGGGCAGATAGGGCCATCAGGCCGGCAGGGGAGGGCAGTTGGGGGCCATCAGGCTGGCAGGGGAGGGCAGTTGGGGGCCATCAGGCCGGCAGGGGAGGGCAGATGGGGCCATCAGGCCGGCAGGGGAGGGCAGTTGGGGGCCATCAGGCTGACAGGGAAGGGCAGATGGGGCCATCAGACTGGCAGGGGAGGGCAGTTGGGGGCCATCAGACTGGCAGGGCAGGGGAGGGCAGTTGGGGGCCATCAGGCTGACAGGGGAGGGCAGTTGGGGGCCATCAGACTGGCAGGGCAGGGAAGGGCAGTTGGGGGCCATCAGGCTGGCAGGGGAGGGCAGTTAGGGGTGATCAGGCAGGCGGGCGAGTGGTTAGGAGCCAGTAGTCCCAGATTGTGAGAGGGATGTCCCAGATTGGAGAGGGTTTGGCCGGGCTGAGGGACACCACCCTCCTGTGCAAGAATCTCATGCACCGGGCCTCTAGTAGGTTATATATATGTTTTCCTTTAATTAAAGAATTATGGATAGAAGAAAATATAATTGGCGGTTGTCACAATAGGGTGAGGCCACAGATAATGTTTTTGTTTCTTCCTTTTTCTTCTCTATTTTTTAAAAATAAACATGTGTTAGTTTCACAATGGAATACAAATAGCTAGCTTAGTTAATTGTCAGTGACAGGCATGCACAATAATTCTTTGGAGTTGAAAGGAAGAAGAACTCAAGATGGGCTGCTGTGATCAGGAAGACTTCTTGGGAGTAGGAGGTGAGATCTTCACCTCAGGCAGGAAGAAAGGGAGAAAAGTGGTTGGGAGTTTGGGAGGGAAAGGGGACCAAGCCAGAGAAATAATATGAGCCCATCTGTGGAGGCAGGGATATGCTGGACAATTATTGCTTCAGTGGTTGAGCATTCGTTCCCCTTCTAGCAACAACCATCCCCCCCCCCCCCATCACCACCACCACCAATATTTCTTAGGAGAAAGGACCCCTCTCCCGTTCTTGGCACAAGTGCCGACCTTGACCCTGAGCTCAGAGCAGGCAGATGGTGAGTCAGCAATAGATGGTCATGTAACCCAAGTTGGCCTAAGGTAAGACCCAGGAGTTTGGCTGAAAACTTTGGGACAGAGAGATGCCCTGAGGTACTTTAGCTGATGCAACGTCTGCCTGGAGCTACTGGAGGCCACGTGGGTACAAGGAGGGGAACATCTTCCTGGAAGGGAAACGAAGGCTGAGGTCAGAGGCGGAGGGCAGCTCTCGGATGACATCATGGAGCAGCAGGTACCATTCTGAATGCAATTGCATCTCCTGGCCTTTCTACTGATGTGGGCCAATAAAATATATATATATATTTAAATGTAAGCTGTTCTGAGTTGGATTTCTATCACTAGCAACAAGAGCTGAGTGGTATGGACAGAACACCCCTCCCTGAGGAGTATTTTATCATGGGCTTGTTGAGAACTACTGGCTCATAATAAAAAGCCCAGCAGATTTTCATCAGTTTTATTATTTACATTCTCTATAGCCTAGGCAAGTCCTTACTGCTGGCCCCATGGCACTCAGCTCCCACTGTCCCCTCTGCCTTGCTCTGACAAACACCGATGAAGAGGAGCCACAGATGTTGAACTACACATGGTCTTAGAGAACCTCTACTCCAGTCACCCCATTTATCGATAAGAGACAGGGAAGTTTCTTATCGTAAAGAAGGGAATAAATTAGGCCAAGGTCTGCCTCGCACTGGCCCAGAGGGGCTTTAAGAAGGAGACACACAGTGCCCGGTAACCTGTGAAACAAGCTCCCAAAACAAAACCCTCTGTGGGCCTGGCCGCTCCTGTCCCACGGCCGCTGCAGTCACTGGGTGTGGGCAGGCGGGGAATGCTCTTCAGTCCACAGCTTTCGTGCTCAGGGGCTCGGCCTCATTAGTCAGCCTCAAAGACTCATCTATTTTTATCCAGACAGACACACTGGCACTTGGCCTGGGTCCGCGTCTCGGACGCGACTGAACAGCTGGGTAGAGAGCAGAGAGCTCGCCAGCGCTGGTGCGCACCATCTTAAGATCAAACTCCGGGAAGGGCCCTTGGGGGTGAAAAGCGACAGGGACTGTTCCTAAAACAGTTTACAGACATCTCTGGACCGGGGGCCAGCAGCAGTTACAGGTTCCCATATGTTGAGGAGGGATAAGATTTAGACTCTAGACCCGCCCCTCCCATCACAGTTAGATGAGTGTTTTGGAAACAATAAAATCCCCACTTCATTTCCCATCCCCCCCACCATGCTTTTCCCCTTAGTCACTCTTACCCTGGGTTAGTTGTAAAACAAACAGCCAGGCTACTCTCTCCGTTTCTGCTCACGCCCTTGGTTTTGTCTCGTTGAAAAAATGGACTGCGGAAACAAGTTACCCTGAAGGAGAAGGAAGGGGTGGGGAGGGAAGAAGGTACTAGATCTCTTTATCTGTTGGGCTGTGTGGCCCCGGGCGCGTGTTTATAAGCAGGGTCCAGTGTCTGGAAGGTCTGGGTTCCAATCCCAGCTCCATCAGTGACATGCATTGTGAGCTTGGGTGAGGGACGCTCTGGGCCTTAGTTTTCTCATCTGTGAAATGGAGATCATCACATCAGCCTCGCATGGTGCTAGCGTGAAATGAAGACAGCTTCTCTCTTTAGTGCTTGTGGGCCACAGTCATCCAACACCCAGATTATTCTGTACAAAGCTCCTTTCTGACCGGTGGCTCCACCTGCACACGCTCTGGCAGCAGAGGTCTGAGGGGTGCTCGCGGATCGCTGACCCGATCAGCCGCCGTGCCCAGGCTCAACTCCAGACGCCCTGGATCCCAGATCAGGACTTACGTCTTTTATGGCTCTGAGCTGCACACAGATTTACCAGAAATACGTAAATTAAGTAATTATGGTGGCACAAGCCAGGGCCAGGAAAGGGCAGGCTGCAGAGCACACAGCTGAGGGGGCCCTGCCTGGGCTGAGGCCGGCAGCCTCTCCTCCCCAGGTGGGACATGAACTTGAAGAGTTAGCAGTTGTTTTGCTGGGCTGTTGTCCCCCTATCTCTGTCACCCCCTCCCCCCAAAACCTGGCTGCTTTCTTGTTTTAAGGATAAAATGGAAACAAGGTATTTTAACTCCCCCCAGAGAGGAGGCAGGTGAGCGGGACCCCGCAGTGCACAGTCTCCCTCCTGGATGAGCTGCCAAACTGGCCCTGGCCCAGCCAGTGCCCTGCAGTGAGGCTCCTGCAGCTGAGGCAGCCAACTCCCCGGGGTTAGGTGGGAGCGGCCGGTGAGGGGGCGGGTCCTGACAGGATGACCAGGGGACAAGGTCTCCTCAGCAGCTCTGTCCTTCACAGATGGAGCCCTCTTCCTTGGAGCAGTGGCTGCCCCCTCCCCTCCCAGCACCCAGGATGTCTCCTTCAGAGCTCGCACAGCTTGCATTTTTGTTAATTTCATTTGTGCACATTTCGCTAATGCAAACCATCCGTTTCATGGCTGTCTTCTCTACAGGACTGTGAGGTTTCAGAGAGCGGCGGGAGGGCTGTCTCAATCACACCTGGAACCCCAGGATTCAGCGTAGCGCCTGGTGCCCGCGGGCGTGTGCCGAGTGAGTTGTGTGCGTGCACACGTGGATGGATGCACGCACACCAGGCTCTGCTGCTCCTGGTTATAGGAACGGGGTCGGTCCTTCATTTTTGGGGGGCTTCGCCTCTCCAGTGACAAAGGGCATGCTTCCAGATCCCTGAACAACACTAAACCCCGATTCCATGAGGAGAGGGCTGGAAGGCCCCCAGCGCAAGTCCACCAACAAGTCAGGCTCCCACATGCTCCAGGTCCCCGGCGGGGAGCGGGGTTAAAAGCTGTGCCAGGCCGCTGTCTGAGCGACTGAGTCAGCTGCTCTCACACCCTCGGCATGGTCAGAGCCCTCCCCCCCCTGGACGGGGTTCCTGGTCAAAACCCAACTGGAGGTGTGGCATCCACAGCAGCCGGACAGATGTCCCCGGGAAGCTGTCCACACAAGGCCTGGTCTGCGGCCAAAGCATCTTCTTTTGTGTTTGGGGCTACGCCCTCCCTCTCCCTCCCCAGCCCTTTCCTCCTCCCCCAGGGGTGCTGCTCTGAGCCTGGGCTGGAGGTCGGGCAGGTCAGGAGTCCCTGGCCCAGCCCCAGTCTGGCTGGGGGTGAGGAGGTAGTCTTACAGCAGACCCGGCAAGTGCCAACTCTAGAAATATCCTCCTCTCCCTCCTCCTCCTTCTGTGGGCTCCGTGGAGTCCTAGTTTTAACCTGAGGGCATGGCTGGTGATAATGAGCTAATCTGATGAGCCCACCTCCTCTGCTCTCTCCCCCGGCAATTCAGAGCAGTCATTGAAATCAATGTTACAGCTACACTTGCTTTTAAAGTGTAAGTGATCAAGGACAGTCCGTGAAAACTTGTAGTAACAGACGATTGAAAGGAGCTTAAATTTCCACCCCTGGGAGACAGATTCTATGAACGCCTGTAGTCCTGAACGATGCAGTTCCATGTAGCCATTAAAGACTGACGCAGGCAGGAACCGGTAAAGAAAAGTCCCCAGGGGTCTCCCATTTAAAAAGCAAGGTGCAGAATAGTGTTTAGAGTGTGCTGCCCGTTGCTTAACGAGTAGCATCTACTCCAATGTCTGTGTGACATGGGTGACACTGTGTGTTCCCGTAACTCATATGCTGGAGTCCTACAGAAGGCGTGCGGAAAGAAAGGGAGCATTTAGATAGGCATGCACATAGGAGAACGCCATGCGAACACAGAGGCAGACATTGCAGGGAAGATTCTAGAAGCCAAGCAATGCCAAGCATCGCCCGTCAACTGCCCAAAGCTGGGAGCACGCCTGGAGCAGGTTCCCCCTCACAGCCTTCATAGGGGATCATGATCTCAGTCACGTAGCTCTCAGCCGCCCTAGTAAACGAATGCAGCCTGTGCATGTCACACACACACACACACACACACACACACACACACACACAGATAAAAACACCCCGAAAGCCTGATGTATGAGCTGCCTCCAGGGAAGGCAACTGGGGAACTGAGGTGGGAAATAATTTTCACTTTTCTTTCATACCCTTTGAATTGTATACTCAGGTTTGGGTATTGCCTTCCCCTACCCCTACCCCATGCCCCCCCTGCCCAATAAGTAATTACATGTGCAAACAAATAAAGGCAGCCTTCTGGAGAGTACACTCCTCCCCAGAGCACAGCCGCCCTTTCCTATCTCCCCCAGGGGTCAGGACGCTTTCACCTCTAGTGCCGTCTTATGAGGGGTTGTGGCTGGGAGTGCTGTGCTGACATGGATGCTGAGGCTCCCACGGGGCTCAAGGAGCGTCCACTGGTCAATTAGAATGTCTGCGAGGTGCACGGGGGATCCAGCCAGGAGCTACCAGCATCTGCAATGCTGCCCTCCCCCGAGGTCGGCACAGGGTGGGACTTGCGGGGTTACTCTAGGAGTACAGAGGGTAGCGTGCAAGGAATATTGGTGTTCGTGCAACAGGGAGCCCCATTCTTTTGAAGATCTGCTATAGTCTGTGGGTCAGGCAGGTGGCTGCGAAACATGTGATATGATGACTCAGCTCATGCCTGAATCTGGGCCAAGTGAGTGTGAAGAAATCCTTTTTCCTTTCTGGAGTAAACGAGCAGATGGATAGTCACTATGTGAGTCACGAAGCCCGAGGCCGCACATGGCTGTGCAGATGGAGACAAATGAGATCCCGTGCAGGAGGCTCCCATCTCCCAAACTGTGGGTCTGACCCCTGCCTGGCCCGCACCTGCTGGGGTGCACGTGTTCCAAGAGGCGGGCTGAGCCCCCACGGCAGAGGGTGGTGTGGAGACGGGGTGGCGTGATCGCGGCTGCTGCCAGGACCTTGGCCAGCCTCCAACACAGGAATGATCAGAAACTTGGAACAAAACTCAACGTGGGAGAAAGCAGAATGAAGGCTATTCAGTGAGTGCCAGGGTCAGTCTAAGCCTGTTTCTAATCTCTCAGGAGAACACGGCCACGTGTGGGAATCAGCACGTCGGGTGTCAGCACAGATGCTGTTGACAGCAGGTTTCTCCTCAGTGGATCCTCTCTCTGAGGGATCAGAGCTAAAGCCCTTTAACAGGATCCACTCTTTCTCTGATCTCATACGGAGGTCAATTTCCCAGCCAGCCAATCCAGAACACAATTTTATTTTATTTTATTATTTTATTTTTATTTTATATTTTATATTATTTATTTTAGCTTAGCTTAGCTTATTTTATTTTATTATTTTATTTAATTATGGCAGAGAGACTTCCCCTCAGAGATCTTTTGAGAAGGCAGGGGATGAGGAAGACCGGCAAAGAAAGATGCAAGTTCAACTGAAAGAAGTTTGAGACAAAGGTGACTTTGGAGCCTTGAACTCCACCCGTCGGAGACTCAACATGCTAGCAAGAGGCCAGATGATGGACTGCAGTAAAGAGCAGCGCCTCCAGAGTGCAGGGCGCTCTGTGCTGTATGATGCTGATCCACCTCCGTCGCTGGGAGTCCGGAGGTCAGCAGAGCAGGGTCCTTGACCCTGAAGGACATACAGACTCATATGTTATCATCGCAAAGGTGCGGGAAACAGGCCCTGGGAACGTAGAAGAAGACTTCCTCCCAGAGAAGGTGGGAGGAAGTGCTGAATCTGAAGGGTGAGGAGGAAAGGAGAAAGGAGAATCCAGACGGAGGGAAGATCTTGTTCCAAGGCCCCGGTAGAGCAAGGCAGTCAGGGAAGCAGGGAGCAGCTTGGTATGTGGGAGGGTGGGGTGTTCAGGGCCAGATGATGCTGGAGAGATGGGCTGGGCTGTGCTTGGCGACTCAAGAGTTCACACTCCATCCTGAGTCACTGGGGAGCCCACACATGCCCCAGCATTGGGGGGGACACTCACACTTCCTGGTGCGGAGTTGTGAAGCTTGAACCAGAGTGGAGAGAGGCGGAGGGAGGGAGGGAGGGAGGGAGGGAGGGAGGGAGGGCCGCCAAGAGGCGGCTGACACAGCCCACGGGAGAGATCACAAAGCCTGCGTGTGCATGTGAGGCCGTGAGGATGAAGAATCTGATCTGAGCGGTTTGGGATCTGGAATGGACCCCCTTAAAAGGAGGGTTTGAGGCTTCTGACCTGTCTGGTGGCATCCCCCAAAGCAGGGGACATGGGAGGGGGAGTGAGGTGTTTTGGTCACGCTAAGCCTGGGGTGTCTAGCCAGAGATGTCCAACAGGCAGGCGGCAATGTGGGTGTGGAGCTTGGGAGAGAGGACGCCGATGGAATATCTTTCTGATGACACGTTGCTGTTGAGCTGCCATTCCTTGGGTTTGGCAAAGGCCACTGTGGACAGATCGGTGGGGGGAGTGCTGTTCTGAGGCCCTGGGTGTGGCCTCACAGTCCTAACAGCGAGGCGGCCTCCCTCCCTACCGCTGTGCAGGGACCAGGCTGTGCACTGGCTCGGGGGCCTGGCAGAAGGTAAAGTGAGACTATGCTTCACAGCTCGAAGCCTAGCATTGAAGTTCCATCTTCAGCCCCATTTTCCACGCGAGCTTCTCGTGCAGGAAGGACAGCCCTCTGCAGAGCCACGGGAGGCCCCGGAGCCCAGGCGCCAGCTAGCAAACTGAACCTCGAGGTGGGAGAGGAAGCCAGGGGGCAGCGCCTCCCAGGAACCCCGTGGGAACGGCCTCAGGAGAAAATCAGCACTAAAGGCAATGGGTGCTTGCTGTTACAGGATGCAGGCCGGCCAGCACAGGGAGAGGAGAATGAGGGAAACTCACAGCAGATCTTAATAGGATTATCTGCGTCTACATGATTGCAGGGTAACTTCATCTTTTTCTTTTACACCTAACAATATCGTAAGAGGCTTTGGGCATACAGCCTCTGTTGCTGGTACGATTTCATTGACTGAACACCACCCTATGAGCTTGGCTTCCCCATTCTATGGATGAGGAAAATTGAGGCAGAGAGGCTGCCGGACCGCCCATCTGGGAGGTGGTGTGTCTGGGACTTGGCAGCAGGCCGCCTGCCTCTGCACCACAAAACCACAGGCTCCCCAGCACACGTGGGGAATGGACGTGCTCTGTGCCCTCTGACTGCTGAAAGCACTCTCGTATAGTTAATGTCCTGCAAATGGACAGTGATGGGGCCAAGACCGAACCTTTCACTGAAATAACTTCCCACACAGTCTCTGGGGCTCGAAGGTAGAGCCGGTAGCTGGTGCACCGCAGTCCCTTCCACAGGAGCCTAAGAAATAGTGTCGAGCGGACCCACCAGCCCCACCTACGCAGGACGCACGGCATAAAGCCAACCTTCCGGTAAGGCCCCGCGTGCCCCCAGCCCCGCACCACAGCTGCTGAGAGGCGCTGAAATGGAGCGGGTCACAGGAGGCAGGCGAGCATTACATTTCCTGCTGCAAAACTAAGACATGTGAACCTGCTTTTGCACTCATTTTCTTTTTGGCTCCTAAACTCTTTGGGATACACTCAGAGTTCTATTATTTGGTTAATTGACATAATAGCTATCAGTTACTTAGTCTGTGTGTCATACTTTGTTAAAATTTTAGTTTTAGACTTATAGAAAAGCTGCTAAAAGAGTAAAAATTCCTCAACAGCCTTTGCCCCCGTATCGCAAATGGTAGCATTTACTGTGTTTGCTCTATCAATCCTACCTTTCTTTAACCATTTAAGATGCTGTAGATCTGACGCCCTTTATCCTTAAATAATTCCTAAAAGCCTGCCTCAAAGTCCCGCCTCTCAAAGCCACAGGCGACGATCTAAATCATGACATTGGCATTGATGTACATGGTCACCTGACCCATACCCTCACTCTGACTTTTCCAGCTGTCCTGTAACCTCTTTTCTAGCCAAAGAAAACCATGGCTATGCGCTGCGCTCACGGGTTGTGTCTGCACATCTGGAGCGGTCCCGGAATTCTTGCTGTTTCACAGCACTGACGTTTTTTTAAGCAAACAGCCCGGTTGATTTTGTAGAACACCTTGAGCGTGGTTTGTCCTTCTCATGGAGAGATTTAAGTTATGCACTTTTCAGGAGTGTCACAGAAGACATGAAGAGTTCTTCCCACTGCCTCATAGAAGGTGCATGCTGGGAAGGATCAATATTGTTGAAATGACCAGTATGTATTTCCTAACCGCCTGCCTAAAAACCCGGCCCCTCAAAAGACCACGAATAGCCAAAGCAATCTTGAGGAGGAAGAACAAACTTGGCTGAATCATGTTCCCTGTTTTTATATCATACTATCTAAGCTATAACATCCAAACAGTATGGTTCTGGCCCCAAAACAGACACAGATCAATGGAACAGAATAGAGAGCCCAGAAATAAAACCTCACTTATATAATCAGCGAATCTAAGACAGAGGCAGCAAGAATAAACAATGGAGAAACAACAGCCTCTTCAACAAGTTGTGATGGGAAAACTGGACAGATGCATGCCAAAAAATAAAACTGGAGTACTGCCCTGGACCGAAATTGAACCCGAAGCCTTCAGTCTGTTGGCTGACACTCTAACCACTGAGCAATAGCCAGGGCTCATATTTATTTTGATAATCAAATTGTCCCAGATGGTGCCAGGTACTTTATGCAAATTATTTCATTTAAATCTCAAAACAACTCCATGTGGTGGGCATTATGATGACCCTGTTCTGCAGAAGAAGCTGCAGCTCAGAGATTACCCTTCACATTCCACTGGTGGAACCTCCAAACTTCTTGTGCTGAATGCTTGATGTACATATAACGTATATATATTCCACCCCCAACCTCCCGATGTCCCTGCCACAGAGGCATTATCCCCTCCTCTCCCCTCCCATTTTCAGATGAGAAAATGGGCTCAGAGAGGTGAAGTGACCATTTTCAAAGGCTCTGCTGAGAATTCAGAGGCTTATTGGAAATGCCATGTTGTTCTCAGTGGATCACAAGGCCCCTTTAAGACGACTTTCCTTTTACAGATGGTACACTTAAGCACCTGTCTTGTGGCCATTCATTCAATTCTATTTAGGACAAAGGAGGTAAAAGGAGACACTGGCTTTTTTTTTTTTTTTCGGCTTTTTTTTAATGGGTAGCCTGTATTTGTAGCAGTTTCTGCTTTGGCTAAGAGCTACCCTGATTCTAATCAGCACCTAAGCTAGGAAGTGGTGGCAAACCAGATCTTGCCAGAATCCTTGTTCTTGAAAGAGTTTATGGCAAAATAGTCATTGAGGATTTAATCTCTTAAAGTGAATGCGTTCATTCCCGTATTTAAAGGCAAACTTTGGTGAGGTCTTTCATAATAATAGAGCCACCCTCTAATTGGTTTATGGAAATAGGGATTTCGCTACTACTATGCTCATGTTCATCATGGAACAGTGAAGCAATCATTCATGAATTTGTGAGCCCAGGAAAGTTGCTAATTTATCTAATAAAAGGGTAATATGCAAATTGGTTGGGACACCATCACGTAATGATTGATCAGCCGGCTGCCTGCACAGCAGGTGTGGGCGGGGACTTGCAGTGTTGGGGATGTGGGTGGAGCAAGCGGGGCCCAGTGGAGGGCGGCCTGTACACCCCACATGGCGGTGGCAGCTGTGAGCGCTCCTGATGGCCGCTGCCGCTTGCTCAGGGCCCGTCCAGGGCTCCAGAAACCCGCCGATGGCTGCTGCTGCTGCAAGGGCCCGAGGCTCAGGCAATGAAGGCCAGGTGAGGCTCAGACAAGCCACAGTGGCTGTGATGGTCAAGGTTCAGGCAGCCTCTCGGCCAGCAGTGGCAGCAGCAGAGGCATGATGGGGGCGGTGCCTTCCCCTGATTGCAGCGTCACCTCCCGCAGAGGGAGGTCAGAGGCAGCAGCAACGAGGGGGTGATGGGGGCGGTGCCTTTTCCTGATTGGCTGGTCGATTCCCGCAGAGGGAGGCTAGACTGTGGCTTAGGAGAGCGGGCCTAAGCCATCAGTAGGACATCCCCTGAGGGCTCCCAGACTGTGAGAAGGGGCAGGCCGGGCTGAGGGACCACCCCCCCCCAGTGCATGAATTTTGTGCACTGGGCCTCTAGTCCATAATAATAAAAGCATAATATGCTAATTAGACTGGACAGCCAAACGACCTTCCAGATGTCCTTCCAGACAACCTTCCGGATGAAGCCGGGGCTGCGAGGGCCAAGCCTCTTGCACAAATTTCATGCATCGAGCCTCTAGTAACTACATAAAGAGAACCCAGAATATTTTGACATTTAATTGAAAAGGAAACGTGTGTATGAAAGCATCAGTCATGTCCAGCTTTGACCAGGGGTGACCATGGGCCTTACAATCACTCAGGTGCCCATTATAAACACAGAGAGTCTGAGGCCTTGTCCCAAAGTGACCAAACCTGAATCCTTCGGTTTTTACCCCACTTTCCCGGAGGCTCCTGATGCTCACTAACATGGGAATGCCTGTGCTGGGCCTGGGACCAAGCTCGGAGCTTGTGGGCTCACAACAATGCTGGTGCCGTGCCAGCCACGTCAGCCTCGAGGCCACTTGACCTTTGCCTTGCCTCCCACAGCGATCACCACGGGAAGGGATGTGGAATTTGCCTGTTCCGCTGCCCTTGGGGAACGAACCTGGGCGAGCTCTCCTCTCCCCCCTCCCACGGGAATGAGCAGCAGAGGGAATTCATCATCCCCCAAGTATTAGATGCACAGGATCTGCACATTGTTCTTGGAAGTCCTGAGCAGTTCTGAGAAGCTGCTTTGAAAGGGTGGGGCTGGCGAGCCAAACCCCTCTCTCGGCTCTGGTTAAAACCAGTGCAATAAACAAAAACCAGCTGTTGATTCACAAAGCAGAGCACTGCCTGAGCTGAGGAAAGCTGCCTTTATCCCCTGCCCGAGATCGCTGAGCAGGGACCCACTTAACTCCAGGTGGGGTGTCTGTAGCCTCTCGCCAACTCTGCGCCCCCAGCCTGCACGGAGGCCGGATCCAGTCTAGGCTGTGAACCGAGCCAAGTGCGTTGGTCACTGATCAGTTCCCAAGTAGACTAGGCAGTGGTGGGCTGGTGAGATCCAACACCAGCCCTTTGGGGGAGGGCGGATTGGTAGCACTGGTTCATTTCCTTGGTGTCAATACTCCCACCGTGGCCAATTTCAAGCTGCCGGCAGCTTAACAACTGATTCAGTGTTTCTGCATTATTTAGCAATTAGCTCTATGAGCTTGCACGATGCTAAGAATAAGGTTCATCAGCTTTAGCGGCGCCTGTGCAGGGAGGGGAGGAGGGGTTACTTCCTCTGTAGCACAGAGGATGCACCGGGCAGTGCTCTGCTTTGTGAATCAACAGCCCAGGGGAGGAAATCCCTGTCCTGCCCGATTCCCACCTTTCTCCCCAGCGTCTGAGCACAGCCACATGATGGAGGGCGTGAGGTTTTGCAGGCCTCGGGGGGCTCAGTTTGCCTTTAGAGAGAACCGCCCAGGTCACACCAATGGGAAGAAGGTCGAGCAGGCAGAGGACGTAGAAAGCAGTCACTTCCTCTTGGCTCCCCCTGCACCTCTGTGGCACATGTGTTTCAAGGGCAACAGGTAATGTTAACAATACAAAGAGGCTAAGTCAGTCTGTGGAATTAGTGGTCAGCTCAACGCATGCCGGTTTCGAAAGCCATCCTTCCCGACTGGCTGGGAAGGAGGTGGCACAAGGTGCACACGCCACCCTCGCTCCTGGTGTAGAGAAACCTCAGAGGGTTCCCTCGTCCGAGGGCTGCAGACCAGTGAGAGCCCAGCGGCTACAGCTCTTATCCCATCGCAGTTGGGACTCAGTGGTTCTAAGGGGCGCCCTGCTGCTGCAGGCAGCGGGAGCTGTTCCAACGGCCCCAATACAGCCAGGCGCTGACGGAAAGAACGTAGGGATCCTGTGGGATTCCAGAAGAGGGCATGCAGACACCCAGGTGCGCTAGGAAAACACAGCGCCGTTCAAGAGTGAGACAGCCCTTCTTTCTTTCTGTCCCAACATCCTTCCTCTGAAGACAGGCTCCTTGTGTCTTTAAACCTGTTCCCAGCTCAGCACGGCCACCAGTCACAGTCGGGCATCAGGAGCTCTCTCTCATGCATGCATCTCTAAGGGCAATTTTCCTGGGAGGTCAAACTGACTGGCAGGACAATCTGACTGCCCTATGGCGTGCGCGAGGCCCAGCCCTGAGAGGCTCAGGACGCTGCATTCTGATACCTTCGGCTTCGGTGTCTGCCCATGTTCCGTCAGTCCTCTTGGTCATGACTGGCGAAGCCTGTGGAGGGAAGTACAGGACATGCAGGGTGATGGGCAGAGTCCCGCCAGCTGCAGATGCCTCCGGGGCTGGTAGGCTGACCGCACTGATGGCTATGAATCCAAGTAACAAACATCTGGAGATTTCCGGCTCTTTGCAAGGTATTCAAGAAACCCATATTGTCTCACTATATTGTTGATTTCTGGGGACAGCAGATGTTATAAAGTGCATGTTCTTTCATTTAATTGAAACAACCAGAAGGTTAGCAGCCTTCAGTCCATTTGAAAGATGAGGAC
Source organism: Myotis daubentonii (assembly GCF_963259705.1). Lineage (NCBI taxonomy): Eukaryota > Metazoa > Chordata > Mammalia > Chiroptera > Vespertilionidae > Myotis > Myotis daubentonii. The sequence continues at coordinate 85,094,652 of NC_081844.1, read as the reverse complement.
ACTGAGACTCCGAGAAGAGGCGTGATACCTCAAGGTCCCACAGGTGGGAAAGGGCAGAACCTGACTTAATGCGAGGTTTTCTGACTCCAAGTCTGGTTGTTTTTTCTTTCTTCACCGCCCCCCCCCCGCCCCCCGCAAAGGATCCAAGGGAGGGGACTGCGGAACCCACTCTGAGGCTGCATCTGGAGCTCCGGACTTCAGCTGTAAGTGAAAGACTCCAGCTCACACTGTTCTGAGCACAGTGAGGATGTATTGGCAAATGCAGCAGAGAAGCTCGGTGACAGGCCACGAGCCCTGTCATCCCTCGTCTCTCTCGGCGCCAGTCCTGGCTCATAGGCAGCTTCCCCGGCCGGAGAGAAGATGCCCACCAGTGGCTTTAAATCCAGAAAGTCTCTCAGCACAGCACTCTGGGAAATCCAGATACAGTGGGGCCTTGACTTGCGAGTTTAATTCATTCCGTGACGGAGCTCGTAACTCAAACTACTCATCTGTCAATTCTTAAAGTGAACGAGTGAGACACGTGATGCTGGGCTGAGGTTGTGGCGTTCACTGTGACGTTCGCTGCGCCAACTAGCGGTGGGGTATCTGAAGCCGGCTTGTAACCCGAATTTTAGCTCGCAACTCAAAGCAAAAAATCGGCCGAGAGACGGCTCGTATCTCGAAAAACTCGTTAGTCGGGACACTCGTAAGTCCAGGCCCCACTGTATTAGTTCTCCTGGGACTTAATTAGGTCCTGGGCCCACTCCTGAATAAACCCATCAGAGCTGGGAGATCTGATGCTCTCATAGGCCTGGCTGGGTCCAGGTTCACCCCTGGATCCAGGGCTGATGTCAGTCCACCCAGACCCACGGGACCCGAGAGGAGGGAAGGGTGGCTCCCCAAAGAAACCCTGAGGTGCTGTTATCACAAGAAGGGGTAATGGCGGCCAAACTGTCGAAAACAACAGCTATTCCCCGTGGGGTGGGAAAAACGAAGGGCATTTGAGCCCGAGTTAAACTCAGGGTCCAAGTGGGAGACAGCACCCAGCCGTGGGTGTGGACATAGTAGGTGCGCAGTCAATATTGACGAACGACTGAATGAACGCATGTTCGTTCAGGTTGTGGAAAGAAGAAGAGTTGGTGCCTCTGGGACTTGGGATGCATAAAGGGACACTGGAGAAAAGACGGGGCCCCACTGGCGGGGTGCTCTGCAGGCCACGGGAGCTGCCGGAGGTTTGTGGATCAGGGTCGTTCCACGGTTAAAATGATGGAAAAGGAAAAACTTGAACATGTTAAAGGGACATACTTACGCCGAGAACATCACCCCTGGGGGGCCCAGTGCCGCCCGCCGGTGCAGGTTTTCCCGTGAGAGTTGGAACCCCTTTCTGGGGAAGCCCTTGAGACAAGAACACTGTGTGTATGCACAGGTCCCCAGGGAAGCGCAGCAGCACGGTGTCTGCCTCTGACTCGATACACCCACCCCCTCGGGGCCTCCAGCTATGCGGCCCCACCCGCAGGAAGGTGAAGGTGAACTTGGTGACATGAGCTTCTCAGCCTCGCATTCGTGAGATGGTTGAACAGGTCTGGGTGCGGCCCCCGGGTGTGTGAACATCTTGCTTTACGCCACCCAGTCCCACATCTTGATTACGCGTGATTTATTGCCATTCTTCATGACATCGGACGGGGGTCCTTTGTGAGAATCCCAGGACCGAGTGTCTCAGCACTAATGCTCCCCTGGGATGGGCCACCTCACTGAGGGACAGCGTGGTCACCTGGGGCTGGGAAGCACGCACAGCGGGCCCTGAACAGCCGTTCTTCCCTCGTCTTATGAGATCCTGCCAGGTCCAAACTGGAGAACTTACGCCGGAGTTTGAGAAACAAGCCCTGTGCGCATCAAGCTCCCCCTTGGGTGAATTCATTCCAGGACTGACCGCACTGTGTTTGTCCATGTGGTGTTGCAATTGATATCCCTGCTTGCTCTCTGAGGCAGCTTTTCCCAGGGGTCAGCTATTCCAATCTCAACACAGAAACGCTCGGCTTAAGGTATGAGGGCCCTCGAAGGAGGACAAGGGGCAGACAGAGCTCTTGCTAGGAAGTCCTTTGAGGGTGGGAGCTTGGCTCCCCTGCTGTGTCCTGCATACCTGTCCCGGGACGGGACGAGGCCCTGCACTGTGGACTTAACCAGGTCCTATGCCCATTCCCGAGCTAACCAATCCCTTTGACCTGGGGCACTTGATCTCACAGGCCAGAGGAGGGCCACAGGCTCGGGTCAGGGGTTGATACCAGCTCCTCTCCCTAACCCATGGACCCTGAGAACCTGAGAGTAGGAGGGTGGGGGGGTTCCCCAAAGAAAAACTGAGATGTCGTTTCCAGAAGAAGGGGTACTGGATCCCAAACAGGCAAAGACAACAAATATTCCTTGGGGTGAGGGAAGGGAAGGACATTTGAGGAATGGAGCATCTGAGACCCTCCCCAGAGCAGGGGGAGTATGGGACGTAGTGAGTGTAAGCTCTGGTGTCAGCCTGCTGGGGTTGGATCTCTGTTCTGTTACTTATTAACCCAGCGACTTTGCACAAATTACCCAATCTAATACTTGGCTTCCTTATCTGCAGAAAGGTAACAACAGTATCTACCCGTAGGGTTGATCTGAAGATTAAATGAGATGATGCATGTAAGCAATTAGTGCAATGCAAGTGCTTCATAAAAGAGACTTCATCACCGTCGCCAGCCATGGGACAGGCCAGCCCCATCCCACTGTGGGACTCCGGGGAGAGTCTCACTGGGGAAGCGTCCTGAGTGGAAGGCAGATGCTCTCTGTGCCCTGCAATTCCTTGCCCAGCACATGCTTTTAGTTCTCATGCTCTCTCCTCTGGCTCTTTTTTCAAATCAAGAGGGGGTTAAAATCCCAAGAACATTCTCTGCTTTTTAACCTTGGCAGGTTAGGCTAGAAACAATGCCTGTCCCACAAGAAGACACACGCTCGGGGGATTTCCCTGGCAATCCCCTCAAGGTCTGTCACTGGCAGCCGATCAGGGTGGGGAGGCGGACTGTCTTTAAATTGTCACATTTTTTAAAAAAAATTTGCACATTACATATTTCCAGTGAGCAAAAGATGGCTATGGGAGCTGCCTCCTGGCTGGATCCTCAGGGGCAGTGGAACTGGCCAAAGGCTGCCGCTGTAGTCCCCGGAGCTGCCCAGAAAACCAGGAGTGTCTGCATGGAGCTCCATAAATGGGGAGCTATTCACCCAAGATGAGTGAGCAAAGGGCTCTTAGAAGGAAAGATTTCAGTCAAAACATGCCCCGCTCTTATTCCAGCCACTGCAAAGCCAAAGCTGAGTGTTTGCCAGAGATTATGCTTTCTGAAGGGCTCGTGGCTGAACGGGCATAATGAGGTTCTTGACATCGGTTAGGAAAAGGAGGAGGATGGAAGAACCAAGTCAAAAACGGGAGGAAAAACTTCTGTCCAATTAAAAAGTGTTTACGCATTGATGTAAAATTATGTATATAGCTATAAAGAAATTTTAAAGATGTTAAGAGCATGTAGGCTATAGAAGCAGACCTATTGGTATGTTGGAATTTTAGTTTCACCACTCCCTAGCTTGTGTGACCTCCCTGATCTATAAAATAAGGGTAATTTCAGTACTTCATTCATGTTTTCCAGATTGAGTTAACGCACGTAGTGTCTGGTACGTAGTAAAACAGTAAGACATGTTGGCTGATATTGTTGGTCATTGAGAGAAAAGGTTAAGGTGGAGGGTGGGAGAGGGTGAATAGTTGACAATTCCCCAGGAGCCCTCATGCTCTGCTCATAGTGAACTCACCTCTCCCCTGCTCTCTCGCATGCCTTGGTCCTTGCTGTCCTTGTGCGTGGGGCACTTTCCACCTGCAAATGCATCTCACTCTTTCAAGAACCGCCTCCAATGTCACTTCTTCGGTGACGCTTTCTCTGGTATCTGCCTCCCAAATAGAAAGGATCACTCTTCCTCAGAGCCCAAGACTACCTGCCAGCACGTGGCCAATGCGGCCTCGTGCACACAGGCCTATCACCGAGGCCCACGGTGAGTTCCCTGAGGCAGAGGTGGTATCTATGCCTCCTGGTTTCAGCAGCTCCCGGGCACAAGAGATGGCCAAGAAGTGTTGGCTGAATGGAAACATGAAAATGGTGGGTGATGGCTCTAAAAAGGTGATGGCCAGTCGTTCTCCACTCTAAGGAAAAACAAAGTAAATGGACATAAGCTGCACCCTGGGAACTTCAGTTAGGTTAAAGACTTCCCTTCATGATATGTTAGATCCCAGACCAAGTTCCCATGGGACAGTGTGGAATTTTCTTTAAGGGTCCTTAAAAAATGAATACTTTTTATTTTGGGGGTAATTCTGATGTGGGTTTGCTTGAAGGCAGGTTCCCCAGCCTGGTATGAAGTTTGTAAAATAAACCATACGTAATTCAGGTGACAGCAAAGGGTCTTTTGGCTTTTGGTCAACCAGTTCTCCAGATGGTTCCCTGTGCCAAGAGCCTAGCAAGGAGGCTGGGAAAGAATGTGGCTGTGTGTGCCTGAATGGAGGGGGGGAAGTCTCTGCCAACAGCCCAAATCCCAGGACGAGAGCAAGTGGAGTAGCCTGCCAAGGGCAATGAAGTCACCTTGCGTTCAAGTCCCCAAGTCTAATGACGCCCAATTTCTTTCTTGCCCCCAGAACTTTCGAGTAAAGCAGGGAGGGACTATAGCTGACAGCAGCGCTTTACCCGAGTTCTTTCACTTGCTGTTGGGCACCTGCTGTGTGCCAGGCCCTGCGCTGGGTGCTGGGCAGCGATGGGTCAACAAGGCCTGGTCTCTGTCCTCACTGAGCTGTTTATTAGGAGAAAAACAGGCCCCAAACATTTTGTGACAAATAATTAATTATAGGTAGAAAGTACTACAAAGGGGCAAAATGATGTGATTAGGAAAAAAGGTGGGAAAAGAAAGACTGCTGTTCTTTACTGCCATTCCTGCCTCTCATTTAACACAGGTGAGGCAAGCCTTCCCATCCCATTAGGGTGGGCACAAGGCCTGGGGGGTAAAATGTGATTTGTTACCTAGAGAAAGGACCCGTGAATTCAAGTCCTGACTAATTCGCTAGCTGGCCTTGGGAAAGCCTATTAGCTACCTGGGTTTTAGCAAATCAAGGCTGGGACTGGCCTCCTGGGGTTAATTACACACAAAAAACAGCTACACGCGTGAGAGGAGTTGCTAAGTGCTGTGGGATACAGTGGGTCGAGGTTTTGATCATTTCACCCTAAACCTTCCTGCTTTGGTCTCCGTTGCCTGGCTCTGTCTGGGTAGCGCAGGATGGCATTCTGAAGGGTGGAGCCCTGGTGGGGCATGCTCCTCCCTCTCCTATGCAATGAGCCTCACACACCCAGAGCAGTAACTGCCTCGGTTAGAGGCTCCCTTGGCTGATGTGCAGCCTGAGCTCAGGCCATCCTGACTCACTCAGTAAAGTTAATTAGCTGCAGCTCAGCTTAGTGCTACTAAAAGCAGGGGTAGGAGAGATGTGCATGTGAGTGGAGTTTGAAAAAGAACCAAGAAAAGACAGAATTAAAGCCCCGACTTAATTCCCAAGACAGCGAACGTGTTTGGGGCCTGAGAAAAATCTCTTATTTACCTCATTTCAAGTGTCAATCAAGCCCATTTCTAAACAAGGTGCTCTTATCACCAATCACAAAGCCAGAACAAACAGGTGAGAAACACCAAGCAAACCGTGAGACGTGACACAAGTTGAGCTCTGGTCTTGAGTGGCTGCTAAATGCAGAGTGAAAAACATAAGAACACAAACCCATTTCTGTTAAAAAAAAATCTGTTGGAAAGCCAAAGCATAAAAAACACACAGATACGTACCGTATTCTTCATTCCCTGCATGGTGGGAATCAGATACATGGGCCTTGTGGAGGTACCTGGTTACCTCACGTATGTATGAGGCTTCAGATGCTGGGGGAACTTTCCAGGCCAGGTGCAAGCTCAGTGGAGGCAGCAGGTACTGAGTCTGGGCTGTTCATAGGGGTAAGCCAGTGCCTTGTTAAGTGACAAATGAGAACAGTATAAACCAGTGATGGTGAAACTATGACATGCGTGTCAGAGGTGACATGCGAACTCATTTTTTTTTTTGGTTGATTTTTCTTTGTTAAATGGCATTTAAATATATAAAATAAATATCAAAAATATAAGTCTTTGTTTTACTATGGTTGAAAATATCAAAAAATTTCTATATGAGACATGGCACCAGAGTTAAGTTAGAGTTTTTCAAAATGCTGACACGCCGAGCTCAAAAGGTTCGCCATCACTGGTCTAAACAGCTCACACATCACCGTGAGTTCAAATGGCCACCCCTTCAGAACCAGGCTCCAAGGGAGCCTAGACTCCTGTTTCCCCAGGGCAAGTTTCTGGAACCAGAAACTTCACCCCTGGTCCTCTAGCCCAGGCTCCCCCTGCCCTCTCTCTCCCCATCCTCTGCTCCCCCTGCAGAAGCCAGGTGCACCTTGTAAACCTGGCCTCCAAACTCCAACTCAGTATGTACTTGGAAGGCATCCTATCTAATAGAAGAGAAACATGGTAATTGGTGTACGACCGCTACCCTTCCCATTGGCTAATCAGGGCGATATGCAAATTAACTGCCAGCCAAGATGGCGGCCGGCAGCCAGGCAGCTTAAACTGAACATGAGGCTTGCTTGCTTCAGTGACGGAGGACTCCAACATTCCCCGCCTGCCTTGCCGGCCTCTGAGCTTGCAGTTTAAGAAACATTGTAACAAATATAGAAGCTAAACAAAATCCCAGAAACCAGCTTTCAGCCAGCCAGGATCTCAGAGCTGGAGTTATACATTGTTTCGATTATAGAACCCAAACAAACTAGATACCTGCTTTCAGCAGCTGAAGCCTCAGAGCTGGAGCCAGAGCTAAAGCTGGCCCAGAATAAAAAAAGAAAAAGAAAAAAAGGAGCAGTTGGGAGCTTCAGTCCCAACCTGAAAACAGCCCTCAGCCCCTCACCCAGACTGGCCAGGCACCCCAGTGGGGACCCCCACCCTGAAGGGTGTGTGACCAGCTGCAAACAGCCATCATCCCCTCATCCAGGCTGGCCAGGCACCCCAGTGGGGACCCCCATCCTGATCCAGGACACCCTTTAGGGCAAACCAGCCAGCCCCCACCCATGCACCAGGCCTCTATCCTATATAGTAAAAGGGTAATATGCCTCCCAGCACCGGGATCAGCGGAGCCGAGAGGCCTCCTGGCACCGGGATCAGCGTGACAGGGGGCAGCGCCCAAACCCCCTGATCGCCCTGAGGCTCTGTGTGTGACAGGGGGCGGGGCCACAACCTCCCTATCGGCCCTGCTCTGTTCCTGACAGGGGAAGGCGCCCCAACCCCCTGATCGGCCCTGCTCTGTGCCTGATAGGGGGGAGCTCCCCAACCCGCTGATCGCCCTGCGGCTCTGTGTGTGACAGGGTGTGGCGCCCCAATTCCCCAATCGGCCCTGTTCTGAGCTCGACCAGGGGCTGCACATAGGGATTAGGCCTGCCCTCTGCCACCCGGGAGCAGGCCTAAGCCAGCAGGTCGTTATCTCCCGAGGGGTCCCAGGCTACGAGAGGGCACAGGCCGGGCTGAGGGACCCCCCCCTCCCCCCCGAGTGCACAAATTTTTGTGCACCGGGCCTCTAGTATGATGAATAAAAAGGCTGAATAATATGAGTGACACGGGATTCATGTTGCAAGTAACTGAGTTGCAAACCTGTGGGTCATGCCCAGCTGTTGGTGGGACTGCCTGTGTTCTGGCTCTTTGACTATTCCACACCACAGCAATGAAGTTCCAGAAAATGGTTGATTAGAAAATCAAATTTAGGAAGAAAAAACCCCCAACATGTACTCTAGGAGATAAAGTCAGAAATGTTTATTGGGATACGATTCTTTGGGGCTGAACTGTTTAACATGCATGATGGCTCTTCCTTAAGGGCACCGGCATTTGACCTCTTTCTAAGGAAACGGAAGCTCAGAACATGTCAGACATCAGAATGAATTGTCACCAGACCCACAGGAGCCCAGGTGGGTGACTTTTGTTGTTGTTGTTAATCCTCACCCAGGATACTTTTCTATTGATTTTCAGGGACAGTGGAAGAGAGGGAAAGACAGAGAGAAACATCGATGTGAGAGAAACACATCGATTGGTTGTCTCCTGCATGAGCCCCAACGAGGGCCTGGGCTGAAGGAGCCTGCAACCAAGGGTATGTGCCCTTGAACAGAATTGAACCCAGGACCCTTTGGTCCACAGGCTGATGCTCTATCCACTGAGCTAAACCGGCTAGGGCCAGGTGACTTCTGATTATGGTCCCTGCTGTTTTGAAGATATATTAAAATATGCACGTCAAAAAGTTACCAGAAGCATAAGAAAAAAACAGACTATCAAATGGAAAAGTCATTTAATTCAAAAATCATACTTCCACTTGTTTTATTGGGATTGTCACGTCAACCAAACAAATGTACGAAGGCCAAGTTTCAAGGCCACTCAACCGAAATTGTACTTCTTTATAGATATGCTTTGTGATGCAAAAGCACATTAAAGCTTGAACATGGCAAAACTGTTTCATTAATAACAGGAGAAAAGTTCTACTCTAGTCACAAATTACTTTTTAATTAAGGAATTGGATTCTACACACCAGTCAATATTCAATACTGAACTGAAGTTTAAAACAGTGCATTATTTATGATTTATAAAAACATTAAAGTGCCATTTTTAAGTACTTTATTGATATTATACCACACTGCACTTGTATAATATACTCAAAGATAGCCTAAATTATGAATTAAACATGCAGATATTTTCTTCTCCAAAATATGGACCAAATGTCTTTTAGAGTGCTTCTGAACACTAGTCTAGTATTAGCTACTGAACACTTACACGTTTGATCTTTTTTCATGACGACTTTTAATAAGTTAATATGGAATACAGCTGTAGATAGTAATCATTTAATATGAACAAAGTTTTAAAATGGCACTTCCTTTACAAGTCTGGTCATTTTGATAGTCAATCAACAGCCTCTCTTGTTTCTTGAATTCTCAACCTTCAACTCTTAAAGGCTGCGAAGGCTCAGCAACCGCCAGTTTAGTGAGTTTCTATGAGTATCTTTACATGTGCAAATGTGCACCATACATACATCCACAGACACATACTGATACATGTATACTTTAGAACTGTCAGAGGAGCTGCTTTCACAGGTACATGGTTGCCTCTGGCATCTGGATCCCCAAGGAGGCGCTCACAGGTGTCTGAACAACTTTGTAGAGATGGTCCATGCAGAATGGTGTAGAATGTCTTGATGTCTCCAGGTTATTCCGACATCTTGATGACCAGTACTCTGGTTCTTACTACACTCAGGAGAATTTTGACCTAATAGTAACTGCTACCCTTATATGGGGTTTAGGGCAATGCCAAGCCTTTGCTCTCTAAACCATTCCACCTTCAAAGATGTTTCTATCTTGTCGTGTCCTATAAAACTTTTGTAAACATATCAGTGGGGAACTTTTTTGTGATAGATTTTTTTCTTCCTGTATTAAGAACTATACTTATCACTCCTAAAAAAACTCAAAGTTCTTCAGTCTGGTTCGCCTTTTTCTTTCTCTGCTCCTATCATTGCTTTTCACCCAATACTTTCCCAAGAATCCGTGTGCTTCCGCTGGAAGACCACAATTCAGCAGGACTGGCTCTGAATGACGTCTGCACTCTCTAGGGTCCCTCCCTCTGCTTTGGGGAGCTCTTTAGTTAGACAACCTGCTGTCTCAGGCACGCTGTGGAATTGTGCACAGTGCACTGCTCTGCCACTGTTGTCATTCTGACGCTACAATTACAGAGTAGTTCTGCACCTGGCAGATCAGCGTGGCTGCCAAACACATTTGAGCACAAGATAAATTTTTAAAACACCAGTACAGGGTGTGTGAGAGGACACCCAGCTAACTTAAAGAGATGTGGGGCAGGGTTGTCTAGGTAATTGGTTACTGTCGAGTTTGCCAGAGATGACAGATAACTCCTGGGACAGAACACCTAGGACACTCCTTTGAAAGCCAGGCAGCTTGAGAGGCTGTTTGGTTTCTTCAGTGCTGGACACCCACTTGGGTGATGCGGTGGCTCATCAGACATTCAATACGAGGGAAACTGCAGGTGCCACGATGGCCACTGTTGTACCTGGCCGTCCTGTGTCTACAAAGACGGGTGGTCCAGACTTGTTTTTGGAAAGAGAAGCCAGAGGATGAAAGGTGCCAACAGACAGTCACTAATAGGTGATCAAGTTATCATCAATCATTTCTGTCTCCCTATCGCTCAGTCATGGATGTTTTTGGAGTCAGGACTGAACTTTTGGTGAGACCGGGGTTGCTGTTTTCAGGAGACACAAATGCAGTTGGTAGAAGGACTTCCTTTCAAGCTAGATATGGCACACACAATCATGGGGTCCTGACCAATGCTCGAGAGACCTTGTCACTAGGAGCTTGACTGTCCTGATCTCTCTCTCTCTGCCTCTGTTAATACAAAATCCTCAGCAAAAGTGGATAAACTCGAATGGGGCTGAACAAAACATTTGGTCTGACAAGAAAACACATTGGCCATTGAAATACTAAAACAGTAAGCTAAAAACTGGCTCTAATTAAGGATACTAAGGAAGGCGGCTTATACTGGTCTACCCCTATACGTTTATTTTTGAAAAGAGAAGAGAATATCACCAATCTTGAGTGAATCAGGAATCTACTTGCCTGGGGGCAGGGGTTTGAAACTAGTTGTCTTCTTAGGACATGGTATTCTGTAGACATAGACTTCTGTGAGTACCTGAAGGAGTGAGAGACTGATCTTATTACCCAACAAAGGCTCAGGCTCTGTATGCCTAGCAGATCCCAGGGCCTTACAAAAAAACTAGGCTCCCTGGGGAAGCTCAGGGACCTTGGTCAACAGTCTTCCACTCTAATGCCTGGTTCACACCCCTAATATGTCCTCAAGTTCCCTGTTCAAGAAGAGCCAATAAGGAGTCAGGGGGCAGAGACAGTGAAGATGGGAAAATCTAGTTTTAGTCTCCAGAATACTTCCTATTTGTCAGCTCCTTTCATATGCAGTTTTTCCAGTTCTGTAGCAAATGGGGAGGGGTAAGCCTGACTGGGCCAAGAGATGGAGCAGCCATCTGCCACAGGTCCAGCATGGCCACAGGGATGCTGGGAAGGGATCTACCTAAAAATTCCCGTTGGCAGCAGCTCTATTTCCCCCTGGCTTCAAGTCAGGGCCAACTGAGGAGGGAGGGACATGTTTCCAAGTGGTCAAGCCGGGGCCAAGTGTCCACTGGTATGCTCCAGCGAGGACTACCGGCCAGGGCCTGCACCTTTCTCCTCCATGTTAGCTCTAGTCAAGGTCCCATGGGCTGGTGACAATATAAAATGTGTTAAAAGCGTCACATTGCACTCCTCCTGTTTGGGAAGCACAGCGGAATAGTGTGCTTGTCCCCTCAGGCCCTTGGAACAGGTCCCTAGGCTGCTCCAAGTCCACAGGGAGGAGGTGGAGCCTATTCATGAATTTCCTTCTTGGGTTTTCGGTGATAGCTTTCCCAAGGCCTATCCGGGTTTGCCCAGTCTTATTCCTTGCTCCCTGACCCCGTGGTAGTGTCTCAACTGCTGCTGGGGGAGCTCCTGGGTGGTCGCTGTGCCACCCTGAACCCACGAACTGAGTCACGATGGCAAACTCCCAGTAACTTGGAAACCAGCTATAAAGCGCTAACCACACATTCTCCAATCCTCTTTGGAGTTTTTTCCCTGGTTTGGGGTTACAGGAAATTTGAGATGAACAGGAAGGGCATGAACATGTCCAGAGAAAGGAGAAGCCACAGTATACTGAAAATAAAAGATCCTAAGAAGCCAGTTTTCCTCAGAACTTAGACACACACAACATTTACAAATTCACTTGGCTTCATTCATAAAGTCTTAGAAGATGTGCAGAAAAAGGAGTACGCAATCATCCTATATCCTTCTGTCCTGATATCCTGGGATACCAAGAAACACACCTGAGAATAAAAATGAAAAAAATAAGTCTAAGCCCTGGCCCCATCTATTTAATCCTGAGCTGAGGAGGAGGAGGAGTTCTTGGAAAGATTCTTTACCTGATGATGCTCTTTCCATCTCCAAACCCAAAGCCCAAGAAATGCTCAAAACCACCTCTGGATAAAGAAGACTGGACACCATCAATGTGTTATGCCCACTGACAAGCACCAGCAGAGCATGTGCAGAAATACCTTCTCCTTCCTCAAGGCCGGGAGGTATATGACCCTGACTCCCTTCGAGATTGAGACCCATCTTTCCTTCTTATACACACTTGTTCAGCAATCAAAGCTTAAAATGTGTGGGGCAACTAGCTTCAAGAATATCAAATATAAAACTTTGCCATATAGTTATTTCAAATCACTCTATTTACAGGTTTATCTTTTCAAAAAAATGTAAAAGATACAGTAATCCAACACAATTCAAGTTTTTCTTTTCTTCTTTCAACTTCCCTAAAGAGGAATTCCAGGAGCAGGATACACTCTGAAGTATGGCTGCCATCGGAGGGGTCCGGGAGCCTGACAGTCCATCAGTCTAAAGTTTGTCGGCCCAGAGCCACTCTTGCAAGGACATTCAAGTGTGGAAGATCCTGGGGACTCTGTCCTCTGAAGGCCAAGTGAATCTGAAGTGTCCAGGCCGAACTTCCCCACCCAAGGCAGTCTGCCCCAAGACCCAGCCCCTGGGGGACCAGGAAATGCCCACCTTCTATGCCTCAATCTTTTGGTGTCCTCCTGAATCACAATGGCTCATGACATTAATCTCATGCCTCAAAAGCCTGAGAAATAATTCCCTTTTTCTGAGTGGCAGTGAACATATATGTCCTTTTAAACCATAGGCCATAGGGCTAGACTAGGAATTGGCCCTGAAAACCACCAGGACATCTGAAAACTGCCAGGGGTGGTCAGTGATGGGCTAGAGGCAGCGAGGGCAGGGGCAAGGACAGGTAAACGGGAGGCCATTAGGGACAGAGGCAGGAAAGGGAGGGTGTCACCCATTGGGAGGCAGCATATTGCCCTCTAGAAAGCAAACACCAGTTACATGGAAGAACAGAAATATTAAGCCTGGATGTAATTTAACCTCAAGAGGTTACTAGCGTTTACTCCAAATATATCCTGATGCTGCTGAAATAAATCAGAAAGGAAACGTTCCCAGTTGCTATTCTTTCTGTCTGCCCTAAGCAGACCACGCTCATTTCTTGATCTTCTGCGTTAGGTTATTGGAAAACCATTCAAAAATACTATCCAAAAGGGGGGAGAAAAAAAATATGTGATGCAAAGAGAGCGTGTTATATATATATATTTTTTTTTGGTTTGGTTTAGAGTAGGTTGGGTTGCCATGGTTACGAGGCGATGGCAGCCCTTGGTGGCAGAGAAGTTCCTAGCTTGGGAGGCGGGGAATGTGGGGTGTGTGTGCTCCTTTGCATGAGAGGACTGGACTGAATTCTGCTGATGCTGGGCCAAGGCTGTTTTAGAGATGGTGAGAGATTGGATCTTATGTAAACAGTGCTGTAAGCCCTCTCCATCCTGCATGCAAACAAACAGCCCCAGCAGCCTGGAGCCCGTGGGTCTTGAGTATGGAGAGGTGGGTTAGAGCGTCTGCTGTAAACAAGAGCAGTGGCCCAGCCTGGATCTCGGAGCCGTGACCCAGCCCCACATGCTCTTAAGGATCTTCCACTTTCAGAAGGTTGGGAATTTGGGGGGCTGTTGAGACAAAAGGAGTGCTCCCCATTAGGGTGCTGAACGAGAGAGATGGCTGCGCCAGCCTTTCTCTCGGTTTTCAAAATCAAATGGCCTCCCCTGCTGATTTACTTCTGTTTCTTGCAATGTCACCACAGGTCAGCTGAGATGATCGTGGGGATGGGTGACACCAAAGTTCACAGAAACACTGGTGTTGACAGGGAGCAGCAGAGTCAGTCACCCTGCACTTCTCGGTGGCAGAGAAATGCCCTGCAACACTGGACTCAGCAGTTGTCATGGATACCATGGAAAGCTCAGCAGTTCTGCTGGGCCCACGGTTAGAGGAACTCCACATAGTTCTCGGGGATGAGGCCCGTCTTTCCATTCAGAGTCCCCTCCAACCAGCCTGGCTCCTGAGACGGGTGAACTGTAACAGGAAGGGGAGAGAGCAAGAAGAGATGATGTTACAGATAGGGCGGGAGGGGGATGTGTGCTGCATCTGCGGATGTGAGGGTGAAGGAAGTTTGCTCAGTAAGTTACATAATCCGAGGACTTGCTTAAACCAGAGCTTCTGAACCTTTTGTGGGACATAAGCTTTCTGATGAAGGCTATTCTGGACTTCTTTCACAACAAAAATAGAAACAGAGACAGACATTACATATTCTGCATATAATTTTAAGGGTTTTATAGATTTCCTGAAGGTCCTTGTTTAAACTAAAAAGAAGGGACAGATGTTAGGTTGGAGTTCACAGTTATGGTGCACGATCTGTATATTCACCTATGTATCCATCTGTCCATCCATCCATCCATCCATCCATCCATGTACTTATCTACCTAGTACCAAGGAGTGGCCAGAAAGGACTGCTAAGAACTAGCCTTTAAAGATAACTAGCTTCTAGTCATACATTTGACCCTTGCCTTCTGCTTCTAATTTCCTTGAAAATTCCCTCTGCAGGCTTTTTGATTGATTTTGTTTTTGTCTTTGCATTTTATAGTCTTTCAATAGCCTTCTCTCTGTTCCACCCATACTCTTTCTTAGCTTTTTTCCTGTTCTCTAGAATGTTTGTCCTTCCTGTAAACAAGTCTGAAAGTTGTCCTCTTCCTCTCTCTATGACAACTTTCAAAATTTCTGCCCCTTTGGTTTTTCAATATCCAGAGAATATATACCCACTTCTGTGACATTATAATCCATCTCCATGGAAACTACTGTGATATTTCAAAGATTATATAAAATCCAGCTGAGTCTGCAAAGTAGTCAAAGTAGGAAGAAAGAAATAAGGAACTGTGGGACTTGGAGATGGGGGGGGGGGTGTTCATGCTTATGAGCTGAGTAACCACTTGGTTGAGGCAGGGCATCTGCTATTAATGGACTAGGAAAACTCCAATTTTCCGAGATTGTTTGGAGAGAATGAATTTTCCCCTATTCCCTTCCTAGGCTAATTAAGTGACTTCCTGAGCTTGTTTTAGAAAAGCATTACTGCCAACACTACCATACAAATCTAGCTTCAGTCTGTAGGGAAAGAAGCAGTAAGGGAAGCAAATGGGGAAGCGGAAGGACACACACTGAGGCTCACAGAGTGCGGTCAACCTTGCGTAGATCGTGAGCGTTCCTGCAGGAAAAGACAAGGCCAAACATCTGTTAGGTGGCCTTCAAAATGCATACATAATTTCCTCTCACTGGGCTTCAGGAATAAACCAAAAGTAACAAGGGTACTTTGTGGATTCATGAACCCCACATGAGGAGGGGTCTGGGAAGAACACAGCACAGCTGAAAAGCAACCTAGCCTCTCCGATGACCAGCCTCTCTCATCCTGCCCTTAGAATGCCAGCATCCCACCACCCTGCCTTCCACCTATCTATCTATCCAGCTGACACTGCTAGGACCATTTCAGCTTCTGCGCTTATTAAGTGGTAATAATAAAACTCTCTCCCCTCAGTCGGCTCTTGTGAGGGTTCAACGTGGAGAAAGCACTCCACAGAGTCAGGACACAGGAAATGCTCAGTGTGGGTTAGTCCGTAGGGGCCCTGTGTCATCCTGCCAGCCACCTGGACTGGTCAGTAAGCATCTCCTGGTGAAACCTGGGTAAAGGCCTGGTGTAAACACCCACCTAAGCTTTGGGAAACCTCAAATGCTTAGAAACCCAAACAAATAAATCAAACTCACTCCCCCAAATAAAAGACCTAGAGAGAATAACCAACCAACCAAACAAAAGAAAAACACGAGAAAGACGCCCCTCCCACTTTGCAGCAGAGCTCCCCGTGAGTTGTTACTCCACTGGATGCACGGAGTCCGTGTCTTTCAGACATTTTCCAGGTCTGTCAGCTGTGCAAGCACAGCTCAGGTGCTGAGGTGGCAGTGTCTACAAACATCAGACATGGAATTTGCTGAGCAAGGGAAGAATCAGAGGGGACAAAGGAGGTCCTCCAAACTGGAGAACAAGAGGGGTGTCACAGGGGGCTGTAGGGGACAATACAGCCTTTGGGTCAGGTTGCTGCCTCACTGGAGTCTTCAGATCAGGTTTGATTAAAGCAGGGAACCCACCCCGATGCTTATTAAGACTGCAGGTTCCTAGGCCCCATGGCACATCAGTACAAGCAGAATCTAAGGAATGGGGCCTAGGAACCTGTATTTTAACTCATTTATAGAAAGTTAAGGGTTATAACTTTTCTGTACCAAAATGCCCCTGTAATGAGGGTGGCAATAAGAACTGAAATACAAATTTTCATTTAGTCACAGAGGAGGGAGACAGCACCAGATCCCCACCCCACCTTTGCTTCCCTAACTAGTATTATATCATTCACCATTTGTCATTCCTCCTCTGTGCCTGATGAATTTAAAATGATAGACGCTAACACCTAGAAATGGTCACTGGGAAACAGCCATGGGCTCAAAGCTTTAGATATCTATTGACTCATTAGACCTTAAATACCCCTATTTAACAGATGAGGACATGAAGGCTCAGAGAGGCAAGTTACCTTGTGCAGGGTCACAACGGTAGAGCCAGAATTTGAACCCAGCTTGTCTGACTGCAGAGACTAACCCAGGGGTGGGCAAACTTTTTGACTCGAGGGCCACAATGGGTTCTTAAACTGGACCGGAGGGCCGGAACAAAAGCATGGATGGAGTGTTTGTGTGAACTAATATAAATTCAAAGTAAACATCATTACATAAAAGGGTATGGTCTTCTTTTTTCAATAGTTTTATTCATTTCAAATGGGCCGGATCCGGCCCGCAGGCCGTAGTTTGCCCACGGCTGGCCTAAGCCCTTTTCTATGATGTTATGCCTCTATTCTACCAGAGAATGTGATCCTTGAGGATGAGAATGATAGTACATATGTGGAGCACATACAAAGTCAAGCATGTACTTGTTTAAATAAATGAGGCATGCGGCCCACCGGCTGTGAGTTTGACATGCTTGTACGAAGTGGAGGGTCTTTTGCTAAGTGCTTGGCCAGCATTACCTACTTTCATTTTCAGAATGATTACAGAGATGGTTCTGTTATTATCCTCATTTTACTGATAAGAAACGGAGGCTCAGAGAGGTTAAGTATCTTGCCCCAAATTTCACAGCTGGTAGATGATGGAGGTAAAACTGAAGCTAGGATATCTGACCCCAGAGTCTGTGGTCTTAACCACGACCACTCTGGCTCAATCCAATGCTTTGGACCTCAAAGATGCTCATAAGTACTTGTTGGGCTGAACTGTATACCAATGTCCAACCTTCTGAATTGCACCAGTGTCCTACGCACTATATAAACACACACGATGCTGCGGATAGCTGCCCGGGCAGCACTCCAGCCCAGCAAGCATATAATAAATATAAGCTGCTGCTGACATGGGCGCACTTCCTGCCAACCACTTTCTCTCAGCTCTATCCATATATACACCACACACCCCTGTATACACAGCTCATGTTCTCTCCCCTCCTTCGCTCACAGTGGACAAGGCACAAGTGTGCGACTAAGATCCCTTAATGGCTGGCTGTGCCATGGAGAAGCAGCATGGGCTGGAAGAGGCACAGACCCCTGTGGAGTTTGGATGCATTTACTCTTTTAACAAATGTTTATTAAGCACCTACCATGTGCCAGACACTGTGCTAAGTCCTTGCACATAGTGCAGAGCAAACAGACAAGAGTCTGCTCTTGGGAGAGGGGGTAAACAATCTTATATAATAAAAGGCTGTATTATCCAAAGAGGATGTTACAATTCCACACACAAATATTTTTCTACTATGACAAAGGCTAATATGCAAATCGACCGAACAGCAGACCTACCAGTCGTTATGACACACACTGACCACCAGGGGGCAAATGCTCAAAGCAGGAGCTGCCCCCTGGTGGTCAGTGCACTCCCACAGGGAGAGCGCTGCTCAGCTGGAAGCCAGGTTCAAGGCTGCAAGCACAGTGGTGGTGGTGGGAGCCTCTCTCACCTCCATGGCAGTTGGACATCCCCCGAGGGCTCCAGGACTGCAAGAGGGCGCAGGCTGGGCTGAGGAACCTCCCCCTGCCCAAGTGCACGAATTTTGTGCACTGGACCTCTAGTCTATAATAAAAAAGCATATACTTTTAGGTAGAGATGAGTGGAGAGAAAGAGACTGGGATGGGGATGTGGGTGAGTGAGGAGGAGCTCAACAAACTAAAATCTAAATGACCTGAAGGAGCCATTGGGTAGGGATGATGCAAGCTTGGTGTGGTTTTAGAACGGTCATCAGCAATTTTTCTTAAAGAGCCATATGGTAAATTGTGTCTCTACTCCACTCTGCCACTGTGGTGCCATAGATGATATGTAAAGAAAGAGGTGTGGGTAGCTGTATTCCAGTAAAGTTTTATTTACAAAAACGGGCAGTGGGTTGCGTTTGACTGGCAGGTTACAGTTGGCCGACCCCACCTGAGAACATCAAGAAGGCCTGTGAGGCTGTAGTGTATGGAGGGGGGGTGAGGGGTCTGAGGGGCAGGCCCTGGACTGTGGAGGGCCTCGTCAATGATTCTCAGAGCAACGGGAGGCCCCTGGAGTATTTTAAGCAGGAGAATAATGTGATGTGATTTCCATTTTCCAAAGGTCACCCTGGCTGCTGTGTGGAGAACAGTGATGAGGGCAAGAGTAGACATGTCGAGGCCAGTTAGGCAGCTGGTGGAAACACCAGGTGAGAGATGGAGGCAGCTTGGGTTTGGCAGCAGAGAGGGCTGGGAGGCTGGAGACTCCACAGAGGAACCCCCTGCAACCCTACTGCCTGAGCGGCTTGGCGGCCCTGGTGAAGTTCCCTATCAGCCAAGGAGACCTGGGGCAGCCCTGCCTTGTACTCACACTGCACCCTGGACCCTGGAGATGAATGGACCCAGTCAATCTCCAATCTTGAAAAGCATTCAATTTTAGTGAACACCATGTGACTTTTCCAGGTATTGCTAATCACATAGCTTCAAGATGACTAATGTTCCTGAGAACACGAGTTATTTCTCTTTCCAGTTACTGTCGGAGGTGCTGGCTCCTGGGGAAGTGGGCAGTTTCCGGGTAGACTGGCAAGGGCTTCCATGGAGTTATTTCCGAGTATTGCACATCCACTCCCGGTTGCACAAAGTCCAGGCGCTGACTGCACAGCACAGGCCCCTGGAATCCATGCTTGGAGATGAGTCACTACGAAACACCAGACTTTGCCCTCTTCCCCTCCTTATTTATTCTTCTTGGTCCTGAAAACACACATACTCACCGACCCCAACCCTGTCATTAGGAAACTTTCTTTGAATTGGTCTGATAATTTCATCTGACAGCTGCAGAGCATTCTACATAAACAGTCCTTGCCTAGTATCTCCAGCACTAAACTAATGAGACAGAACAAAGAAAGAGATCTCCCTGCCTGACGTGTAAATAGGGTTTTCCTCTTCTAATGCCTGATTTCTCCAACAGAGGTGAAGGGAAGGGGAAAACAGAGGATACGTAGCATTTCCCAAAAGGCAGACATAATAAAATGCTATCAGCCAAACCAGTCTACAAAGTGGAGCAACATTTTGTCAGATCCTTCTTCGACCGCAGCTCGAAGTAAACTCTGAAAGGTGTCTTCTGGGTTTAATCTGGCCCTTTGCTCTTCAGGGAATTCGAAAGGTCACTGGCATTGCCGGTTAAAGACAAACTAGGTCCGTGACCTCTGCCATGACTCCCAGAGGCCACGGAGGCTTGGGCAATGCTGCTCCTTAAACCAGGCCTCCCTCGTGCTCATCTGTCAGGACGGGGTTCGTGACGACTGCACGTGTGAGATGGCAGAATCCCAGGGCTGCGAGGCAGAGTGCCCAGAGGGGGAGGAAAGGACCTGGCAGTTAAAATTACCTACGTATCTTTTCTTTTCTTTTTGTGGTTGGCTAAACTACTTCAAACAGAAGACTTAAAAACAAATGGAGGGAATGTAAAATGCCGCATCCCTTTTGTAAAACAGTTTGGCAGTTTCTTAAACAGTTAAACATAGTTACTGTAAGACCCAGCAATCCCGTCCCTGGGTATATCACCAAAATGGAAAATACATGTCCTCGGTTATAGCAGCCAAAAAGTGGAAATAATCAACATGTCCATTCATTGATGAAGGGATTAATCAAATGTGATATATTCATACACTGGGATATTATCCAGCAATAATAAGGAATGAAGTTCTGACACATGATACAACATGGATGAACCTTGAAAAGATGCTAAGTGAAAGAAGCCAGCTATAAAAGCTACATACTGTGTAATTCCATTTATGTGAATTATCCAAGCAGGTAAATTTATGGTGACAGAATGAGTAGTGGCTACCTAGGCTGGATGGGGTAGGTTAGAGGTACCTGGGGCTTGACTGCTAAAGTGTACAGGGTTTCTTTTAGGGGTAATGAATAGATTCTGGAATTAGATAGTGGTGATGGCTGCACAACTCTGAATATATAAAAAAACCACCGAGTTGTACATTTTAAATGGGTACATTTTATGGATTGTGAGTATCTCAATGTAGAAGTTTAAAAAAATGGAAGAAGGCTTGTGACTCAAGAAAAGGAGTCACAAATCACACACACACACACACACACACACACACACACACACACACACACGCGCACACACACACACGCGCGCACACACACACACACACACACACACTCACATACCTTTTGGGAGCTTAGACCAATTCTGTCCCTGCAGTCAGGGGTCCTCTGTGTTGTCAGAGTGAACAGCTGGTAGGACCATGGCAAGTCCCTTGCCCAGGGGAACAGTGAATTGGGGTTTACAGGACAGACCTTTAAATGGAATTCACCGGTAAAGGTGGGGCTCTCTCAAATCCTGCACATCTATGGGCAGCCCCTCCCCTGCAGACAGAGCAGGACACAGAATCCTGCACACAGCCCACTCTGGTTTGTCTGCCATGGCAGCTGTGTCGTGTGATGGCTGGGCTGTGGCTCCGCCATGTGGGCCTGTTTGGGGGACACTTGTCAATGACATGGCTTTGGACAGCCTTCAGTGGACCGACTTCCCTGCAGGTTTGTTGGGGCCTGAAAGCCTCAGCTGCTCATGGGGGAGGCTATTGGGTGGCTGGCCATGCGCTGTGACTTGCAAAGGGCCCATGAAAATGGAGCAAAGGTTTAAGGACAGTGCTTTGGGGGCTCTGAGGACCATCAAAGAGGACACAGGCCCTGCAGGCCACATGCAGTTATGGGCTCACACCGAGCCCTGCTGGCTGAGAAGGTCCAGCTCCAGGTGTGGGCTGGGAACTCCCAGGTCCCCTGTGACCAGCTCCCCATGCTTTCCACCTGTGCCTGCTCAGAATCCCTGCCATAATGAGCACAGGGGCCGTGCACCCCGGGGCAGCTCCTTGGCATGCGGATGCAGTCAAGGCTGGTCCCAGGAGCCCATCTCTGATCGGGCTTGGATCTCGAGGTCCTAACACAGAGCCAGGGCTCAGGAGTCAAGGTTATTACCTCCTACCCAGCCAAGATCCAGGCATGGGTCCTACCAGCTGAAAAGGAAAGACCGTCACCAAGAACTATGACAGTGTCAGGGCCTGTCTAAGATGGATGGAATGACGACAATAATCACAAAAATAACATATTGAATGCAGTGTGTGTGTTGAGACCTATTTTAAATATGTGATGTGCACTATCTCGATTTTCTCACAACACTCTGTTTTCTGCTTGAGGTCACACAGGAGGAAGGGATCAAGCCAGGACTTGAGTTAGAGTGGCCTGAATCTAGAGTTCCTGTTCTCCAGCTGTGGGCTTTGTGGGCCACATGGTTACCTGGGAGCATTGGCTGCCCTGTACTTCTGGGTCTCAGGCAGGTGGTAGGAGGGGTGGTCCGTGACCCTATGCCGAGACTGTCCAGGTTGGCTGACCACACTTTTTTAAAAAATATATTTTTATTGCTTTCAGAGAGGCAGTGAGAGGGAGAAAGAGATAGAAACATCAATGATGAGAAAGAATCATTGATTGGCTGCCTCCTGCATGCCCCCCACTGGAGATCAAGCCTGCAACCCAGGCATGTGTCCTGACCAGAATCGAACCTGGGACCCTTCAGTCTGAAGGTCCACTGCTGCTCTCTCATTTTGGGAAAGGCACTCGTTTTCAGTATTATCCATTCAACTGAGATTTTCCTTAGGTAGGAACTTAGAAAACTTCAGTTATTTATTTGCTGCCCCCATCTTGGCGAGGGGACAAGAAAACTCACCATGATCGAAGACCGTGCCTGCGATGAATGAGAGCTCTGAGTCGTGCTCAGCTTTGCAAGCGTACAAGGCTTTTGCCTTCCGGAACGGAGTGCTGTGTGAAGACAGGAGTTTAGTTAGCAAGGTTTAAAAACCCTCTGAAAGCTCCAGATAGTTCTTCTCTCTTCTTCCCCTTCACTGTGAGCCACCTGATCCTCTGGGGTGGGAAGAGCCGAACCAGGCAGCCAGTAGGTGCAACATGAGGTGGAAAAGTTGCAAAGGTCACCAGGAAAAAATGAGAAATATTCAGAGAAAAGCCCTGAGCCCTGAGAAACTGAACTTCTTGTGGGGTGACCTTGTGCCATGTTAAAACTTGACCTAGGAGTTACAGCAGTGGAACAGTGGGAGGGCAGGCTGCGGGGGAGGGAGGGAGGGGTGGAGAGAACTTCCATAGTGCACAGAGAACACTCCCAGCAGAGCCTGCTGAGAGCGGGCAATACTCAGTGAGTCAAAAAGGAGAAATTCTAGCAAGGCCAGGTTTCCACTCCGGGCCACAGGCTGACATCAGCTTCTCCAGATGTTACTTATTTCTCATGGGGCTGGTGGAAAGGATTCCAGAGCTGGAAGTCCCTGACCGCCAGGGAGGGCAGGGAATAGACAAGGTATGCATGTGAGTGGTTACACACGTGAACATGTGTGGGAGTGTGGGAAGAAGGGAGGGGGAGCACGATGCATTTTTTCCCCCTTCTCATGTCCAATGAGTGTTGACAACTGCTCTCATTGTGTATCAAAATCACCTGGGAGCTTTTAAAAAAGTGCAGACAGTTGGGTTCGAACCTGACTTGCAGATATAAAGAGAGGCTTCAGGATTTTAAAAAGGTCTCCAAGGGACTCTTGTGTGCAACAGGGCTGAGAACCATTGTTCTAGAGCTGGGGTGGGCAAACTTTTTCTGTAAAGGGCCAGACAGGAAATGTTTTAGGCTTTGTGGGCCACATGGTCTCTGGTGTAATTACTCAACACTGCATTGTTGCCTGAGAGCAGCCATAGACAGCATGTAAACAAGTATGTGTGGCTGGGTTCCATCAAACGTTGACTACAAAAAACAGGTGGTGGGCCAGATTGGACCCATGGACCACAGAATGCAAAATCCTGTTCCAGAGAGTAAACTGTAAAAACAGGTAAATCCTATTAAGTTCTAGAAAATTTTGCTTTGATATCCAACTAGTTCCAAATGACCTATGGAATTTTCAGGGTCATAAGAAAAATTACATTTAACAGTCAAGTTGGCTCTTTATTTGATAAAAGCAATTTCCTTCTCCCTCCAAGCCATCTGAGGAAGCTTATGTAGGAGTTCCAGGGCGGAATAACAAACGAGTACAGAGGTGCTCTGGGTTAGATAATTACTGAGGTATAGATAGTATTATTTCATCTTCATGTGATTGATGGGCAGCCTCAAGGAGCCAGAGGTGCTAACCCTCCCATGGTGCACCAATTTCTAGGGACAAATGAGATTCGGCTGAGGAATGGCTAGTGTCGGGTAAATCCAGACAGACTCAGAAGGGGCGGGGCATGGTGGGTCATCCTGGAATTGTTATTACTTGGAATCACCAAGACAGCTTCCCTTTGGGAAAGAGAAGCCCTGGATGGTTGGAAACCCATCCCAGGCCCAGGCATCTAGAACTTCTAGTCTGGGCTCCATGAAAACTGAAGGAAAGAAGGCTGAAAAGGTCTACTGTGCAGAATGACAAGAGTAAATCACTATCCAGAATTTGTTGCTAGGGTGCAGTTTACTGCATTCTCTCTGTCTTCTAGTAGCCGGGAGTTGATGGCCAGGTGGGAGAAAATTGGGAAATTCAGAATAAAAGGAAGTGGGACCTCTGGGAATGTGGGAAAGAACAGCCTTTAGAATTCATCAGCTTCAATGGAAAACAGCTCTTCCTGGGGAATTATCATTAAACAGAATAAAGTTCAGAACAAGGGGCACATTCTATGAGCTGACCAAACCCAGTTGGTGCATTGACCAGCAAGGGCCAACTATGCCACGTGCAACTTTCCAGGAAGGAAAAAAAGTTTTTTTTTGTTTGTTTGTTTTGTTTTTGAAGGAGTGGGGAGCAGAGAGAAGTCACCTGGCTGTGAAAAGTGCTAAATCATCTAAACCACATACTGACAAGTAAGTTGAGCCCTTCGTGACATGGAAGGTGGAAGGAGAGTGCAGTGGACATTAGCCAGGTCACTGCACCTTGAGGACAGGGCCGAGCAGGTGAGGAGAGCGCAAAGAGACTGCATAGAGCAGTGGTTCTCAACCTTCCTAATGCCGCGACACTTTAATACAGTTCCTCATGTTGTGGTGACCCCCAACCATAAAATTATTTTCGTTGCTCCTTCATAACTGTAATTTTGCTACTGTTATGAATCGTAATGTAAATATCTGATAGGCAGGATGTATTTTCATTGTTACAAACTGAACATAATTGAAGCATAGTGATTAATCACAAAAACAACATGTAATTATATATGTGTTTCCCGATGGTCTTAGGTGACCCCTGTGAAAGGGTCGTTCAACCCCCAAAGGGGTCGCGACCCACAGGTTGAGAACCGCTGGCGTAGAGGTTAATAGAAGGTGAGGGGAAGATCAGCTGAGGCCAGGCCCCTCCAGCTGGATTTTCATAGAGGTTACTTATTAACCTCATTAAATAAAGGGAATGGGACCAAATAGGGGCAAGCCAGGGAAACCAACTGGGATATCTGGCAGGAAGAAAGCAGAGGGAAAGGTGCCCAAGATTATCATTCAAGAGGAGTAATTTTCCACTAATATTAGGCTTTTGGAATTGAATAGTGAAGTGACAATGAAATAGTACAATCAAAATAAACACAGCTCTGGCCATTGTGACTCAGTTGGTTGGAGCGTTGTCCTAAGAACTGAAAGAAAGGTGGTGGGTTTGATTCCCAGTCAGGGCACATATCAAGGTTGCAGGTTCGATCCCCGGTCATGGTACGTTCAGAAAGCAACCTATCCACGTTTCTCTCTCACATCGATGTTTCTCTCTCTAAACATCAATGAGCGGGCTCTCTCCTCAGGTGAGGATTAAACAACAACAACAACAACAACAGTAAAAATAAATAAATAAATGAATAAATAAATAAAAACAAAGGTCAGGAAAGGGCCTTGCTTTTCTTTTTTTTTTTTTTCAAATTAGTAGGTGATTGATGGTCTATGAGAGCTCTCTTCCCACCGCTTTGGGACATGCATGAAGATGGGAGGGATGACAGAAGGAGTGTTTTTTAAAGGGACCACCTCCATTCTCCAGGATAAGGGCTGCCAAGTAAAATACAAGATACCTAGCAACTTTGGATTTCAGGTCAATAAGGGATACTTTCTAGCATAAGTATGTCCCAAATATTACAGGCGACATACTTACACTAAAAAAAAATCTTTTGTTGTTTATCTACAATCCAAATGTAACTGGGTATTCGTTTTATTGGCTAAATCTGGCAACTCTACCCAGAGAAGAGTCTTATCATTTTTAAAAGTCTGTCAAGCCCAGCAAGTCCAGTGTCCCATGCCATACTCCCTGCAAAAGCCTTGAGCAGTTTGCTCTGGGTAGGGTTCCTACCCAAACAGCTCCTGTTGGCACAGAGGCAGTGTTTGTAGGATTTGGATCTGAGCAAAAAAATAAAAAATCCCCGACAAGCATCTTTAGTTCTTTGGCTCCCTCTTCTCCACAGTGCTTCTCAGCACTGAACATAGAGAGCCTGGGGTGCCTTCGGCTGCTCCTGTAACAGTGTCCTTCAGACCTTAGCTGGGCCTTCAAGGGCATGAAAAAGTTTGGAATCCTTTGCCAGTTCATTTTTCATCTTTGCTTCTGAGCATGGCAGCAGGCCAAGAAAGCACTCAGAGGAGTTTCCCTCAAATGCTCTTGCAAGCCTATCAAAATGACGACCCACTCTCCATTGTATGGCATGACAGGGAGGTGGGGCCAGATAGATTGGCAGGTTGCAATGGCTTAATTATTCAGGCACTGTTTCCAGGGGCTCCCGTGCAAATGCAAGTTATGGGTTTGGGGCTGGGTGCTTTTCTGGGGTTACGAATGAAAGGAAAGGGAAATGTAAAGGGAATGTCCCTGCAGAACCCATTCTCTGAGGTGCTGTGAAAGGCATCTTTGTTTCTGAGCTTGAACTAACAAGCACTAAAGTGGCTTGGAAGAGGGGAGAGGAAGCCACTTCCAGGGCAGACGATGTAGACATTTAGGAGACCATTAATTAG
Source organism: Myotis daubentonii (assembly GCF_963259705.1). Classification (NCBI taxonomy): domain Eukaryota; kingdom Metazoa; phylum Chordata; class Mammalia; order Chiroptera; family Vespertilionidae; genus Myotis; species Myotis daubentonii. Next base: position 85,067,995 of record NC_081844.1, on the reverse strand, counting down.
GTATAATAAAGTACTTATTTTTATCTGCTTTCCTAGGAAAGGAAATCTGAAGTTCACATTCTGGAAGTAGATTTGGGGGAAGGCCCCATTGGGCCTGAATAATGGGTATACGCCCCACTTCTTGGCTCTATATTGCAACAGCAGTTACGGGATTTTAGCTCTCTTTGTTCGCGAGCTCTGATGGGCTAGCTCCCCACTACTGTCTGTATCCGTGCTCACCTTGGCATACATATTTAGCTCAGTGATAGCTAATTGTAAGGCCTACTCAGCCTTGCATATATCAAAATGGTAGCTTCCTACAGGGTTGTGGGACAGGATCTTCAAATGGTGCTGTTCTAACCATGGCCAGAGGAGGCAGTGCTGAGTAACCATGACCCCAAACAGCAGTAAGCAGCTTCTATTGCCACAGTCCTCTGCCAATCTGGAAATCCTTGGGAGAAGAAAGGAGTAGCTAAAGAAAACAAACAAACAAACAAACAAACAAACAAACAAACAGAAAAAGGGAAATATCTTGGGAAGTGAGAGGGAGAGGAGAGGTGGAACTACTGGATAGGCAACAGGGCCCCAAAGCTCAGAGACACAAAAAAGTGAATACTCTCAAAGCAGAGAGTACATTTCAGGTTTTTAGCTGAATGATTCTACTATCCTGAGTCCCCTAACCTATCCTGTCCAAGGAGTCAATGTATTGAATTTTTACTCCTTTTTGATCAAACGACCAAGTCTCTGTTACGAGTGAGGGAGGTATTTGGAAGGTTACTGTCTATGGTCACTGTGGTTTGCTCTGGTTCAGGTCCTCATGGACAATCAATGATCTGATCAGATGCATCAATGCCATATCTAGTGTCCTAGAAAGTTTACATTTCCAAAAGTACCCAGAATGTGTCTAAGAAATAATTAGAAAATAACTTGTCAGGAAAATATGATTTGAATATTTACCTTATTCCTGGGGTGAAGATAAAAGGATATACTGAAAAGTTATCTTTCTCATATTCTGGGACAAAGCTAGGTAGAAATCCTACAAGACCAGGCCAGGCTCTAGGCTGAAAGTTGCATGGAACCTTGAATTTGGGACCACCCATATGTTTGGCAGAAAGAGTGCTGGTTTGAGGGCAGAAATCCTGAATTCTGGATTGGCTCTAGTTTAGCCATGTGACTGTACAAATCACCTCCCTGTGCCTTAGTTTTCTCTCCCTGTCATAGGGTTCAGGCCACTTCTCCTCTCATTCTCATACAAGGATAGAATGAAAAGATAGATATAAAAGTATGTGGAGGAGAATAAATTAATATATACACATCTGCGTATAAATAGCACCGAGTTGTTGTTTTTCTAAGTGAGACTCATCTTTATAAATGATTTAAGCCTCTCTGCTGGACCTGCCCCTTAGGAAAAAATCAGCTAGGACAGTGTTCGGCAAACTGAGGCCCCTTGAGTGTGGCTCTTCCACAAAATACCACGTGTGGGCACACATGTACAGTGCGATTGAAACTTCGTGGCCACACTCAAGGGGCCAAAGAGCCGCCTGTGGCTCGCGAGCCGCAGTTTGCCGACCACTGAGCTAGGAGAAAAAGATGGACGAGAAAATACTGCCAAGGCCCAAAATGCTTATAACTGGGCTCTACATTTTGGCTGTCGGACAGCAGAGACTAAGTTGGAAACACACACATGCCAAGGACCTGTGCAGCAGAGGGATCCTGCAGGGTCCTCATTAATTAATTATTTTCCTGGATTTAAATAGCTTCTCTTCTCCAAAGAACTCAAGTGCAGAGAATTAAGTCTGGATGGGACCAAAGCAGGGAGAACTATATAGCATGGGCCTTGGGGAGAGGAACTAGGTCAACCCTCAGAAAGAGGTGTTGGCTGCTCTCATGAGAGCTAATGGTTCATTACACATGGAGACAGGAGTAGGCTGGGAGCACTGACGACTCCTGGGAGTGCATGGAGGGAAGGAGCTGGCCATGAACAATTTAAAGAGAAATCACTTCATATTTGGGTTCCTTATTCTGTGTTTATATTCATCGCTCTCCCAGTAGTCTGGTCTCAGCAATTAGGTGTCAGTGCTCAGTGCCCACAAACAAATGTTGCCTGATGGCACCTAATAAAAATGAGGGAAGAAAAAGTCAGCACATGTCTCGGCGCTGTTCCCTCTGAAATCATCTAATACCAAAGCACAGACAGCTCCATGATTCAGAGAGTGAGCCATACAGAAACCCGTTCAGGAGGCACTCTTTCTCCAAACTTCAAGTATCACAGGTTATTTTTTAAAAATATATTTTTATTGATTTAAGAGAGGAAGGGAGAGGGAAAGATAGAAACATCATTGATCGGCTGCTTCCTAGATGCCCCACACTGGGGATCGAGCCCTCTACCTGAACATGTGACCTGGCCAGGAATAGAACCGTGACCTCATGGTTCATAGGTCAACACTCAACTACTGAGCACACCGGCAGGGCAAGTATCACAGATTATTAATTCAAATTAAGGAAGGTTCAGAAGGGTGTGGAAAATGCCAGGCTGGTTCATGAGAATGGTCCCTCCCAGCTTTGGCTCTTAGGCTGGAACTGGGGGGTGGGGGTGCAGAGGCTGGCCACCCGCTGTCCCTGACTGCCTTTGGATAAACGAGACCGGATTGGCCATGATCCGTGACTTTACCTGGAGTCTTCATGAACTGCTTCTTCTGGCCTGTCAAAAAGCAAGTGCAGATTTGGATGGCAGGGAACAAAGTTGACGAGGAGGCTGAACACTGCATGAAGAGAGGACCAAGCCAACGAGAGAGCAACGGCAGCAACAGAAAACCAAACAAACCCTGCCACAGACCTGACGGGGGATGAGTCGCTGGACGTGGATGAGGTGGGCATAGGGCTGGATGGCGCCGAAAACATGGGCCAAGATGGCGAGAGGGGTGAAGTTGGGCTTGGATTCGGGGGGCTGCAAGACATAACAACCAGAAAACTCATCAGCACACAGGGAAACCACAGTGGGAGCACAGGAGGTCCATGGAAGGCCACATGATGGGGAGCTGGAGCAACTAGAGAAGCACTGAACCCAGACGTGTCATCAGTGCCCGCCAGTTCTTCCAGCGAATGCTTGTCCGGTAATCCTGGGAGCATTACCGTCTCCTTGCCCTGCAGGATAACTGCTTTCTCGTGACAGGAGCTTCGTCAGTTGTGTCCATTGTGCCTTTGGCCACAGGTGATAAATGCCCTGAACCCACATACATGAGTTCCCACACCCATAGCCTATCCCAGGCCTCTGTCTGGGGCAGGGCTAGCTTATAACCAGCCTTCAGCTTCCCCTGCTGCATGCATGTTTTAAAAGTCGTGTCTCAGCAAAAATGACCATTTTTTTTCCCAGGCCACACAGGCTATTGAGCCAGAAAACAATTTCCTGTTTACATTTTTAACTAAATGGGCTGTCTGCCATTGGAGACCCGGAGAAGTACCGCATTAGAAAAATGGCAGTGGATGGAGGATGGGTCTGGAAAGGACACACGCCTCTTGAGAGAGGCCTTGTAGTTATGGCAGTGGGCTGTTCCTCTGAGGTTTGCTTTCCAGGTCTGCTCTTTCTCTTTTCAGAAGTTCTGGGCATTTTGATACTCAAAGAAAAACCCCAGAGGGGAGGCAGTAAAAACAAAAAGAGGAATGGAAACCTTAAATCTGTCATTTTGTTCTTTAGTCGCTGGCTGATCAAAAGTTTGGAGAGGAAAGGTTGAAATTACTCACTAAAATATGGTTTGACTTTAATTGGTCATGCTAGCCCTTCGACTTCTTTACATATACAAACAAACAAACAAACAAACATTTTAGTAACTCTGTAAAATTGCATGAAATCACAGATAGTGCGAACACTAATGACTGAGAAAACAATGTGGGGACCACCTGGCCACACCACCACCTGCAGCCCCTGGGCCTCAGCCAACGCTGGACTGTTTGGTTCAAGTACTTTGTAGAGGGGGAAATGACAGCACTCCCATGCAGGGAACAGACTTTCTCAACATAGTGGGAATTAGCAAGAACACATAAATGTACTACTTAAGGGACATACTAAATTCAGACACGAGACTCAATTACGGCTCTAATTACCTAGAGTTGCAACAAAAATTCCTATGGCAATATACAGTAAAAACCCATTGTGTGAGTTCATCAGCCTCATACTAATTGAATGAAACATTATGAAGTGCCTTTATGTGTATTACATTCCTAGAATATAAATGCTATGAGGCAGGGATTTTTGTCCATTTTGTTTACAGCTCTATCTCCAGAGTCTAAAATAGTGCCTGAAGTATTCAATACACAATTACTAAGTGAATTAGTGAATCTTGTTTAACCCACCCAACAAGTCAAAAGGCACTACTGTAATTCATGTTACACAGATGTGGAAGCTTGGGCCATTTTGAGGCTTGTCTGAAGATGCTCAGCCTGTAAGTACAAGACTGAGAGGTTCAGACCCCAATCCCTGACTCCAAGCCTCTGGTATAACAGGACTTGCTCTGTTCCTTGATACTATGCCAAGTGTCTTCACAGACTCAGCCACAGCACTAGTAGCCTTCTGAATCACTGATTTATGACTTTCCTTTAGATGCCAACCACATTTGCAAGGGAAATTGGGAATGCAGTAACAGACTCAATAAGACTCAACAAATTGTAATTCCAACAAAATCCCCAATCCTGCCTCCAGTCTTCTGCCTGCTAGATTCATCCAGCAGATAAAATCCATAAAATATGAGAGATTAAATTAGAAGAGCATGGCCTTTTCTCCCATTAATCTAACAAAGACTAGTTAGAGATAATTTAGTGTGATCAAAACAAAAAAGTGGAATACAAGTTAGTATTTGCCAAGGTTCCTAACTTCAAGAGCTTATGATATATTTGACAAGATGGCACAGATTTAAAAACAATCGCAGATGCTAAAATCCTCAACAAAATATTAGCAAACAGATCCAGCAATACATTAAAAACATCATACACCATGATCAAGTGGGATTTATTCCTGGGATGCAAGGTTGGTTCAATAGCTGCAAATCAATAAATGTGACACACCACACAAACAAAATGAAGGATAAAAACCATTGATCATATTGGCAGATGTAGAAAAAGCACTTGATAAAATCCAGAAGCCATTTATGATAAAAACTCTCAGCAAAGAGGTAATAGAGGGAACATATCTCAACATAATAAAGGTTATTTATGACAAACCCACAGCCAACATCACACTCAATTGGTAAACACCATAAGCATTTCCCTTAAGACCAGGAGCCAGACAGAGATGTCCTCTTTACCACTCTTATTCATCATAGCCTAGCCACAGCAGACAAGAAGAAGAAATAAAAGGCATCCAAACTGTAAAGGAATAAGTAAAACTGTCATTATTTGCAGATGGTATGATACTGTATAAGGAGAACCCTAAAGATCACTAAGAAACTACTAGTACTGATAAATGAATTCAATAAAGTAGCAGGATACAAAATAAATATCCAGAAACCAGTTGCATTTTTATATACTAATAACAAGCTATCAGAAAGGGTAACTAAAAAAACAATCCCATTCACAGTTGCCATCAAAAAATAAAATAAAATACCTAGGAACAAATTTAACCAAGGATGTAAAAGACCTGTACTTGGAAAATTATAATGAAGAAAGAAAGGCAAGAAGATACAAATAAGTGAAGCATATACCACTTCATGGGTAGGAAGATGTAACATCATTAAAATGTCCATATTACTAAAAGCAATATATAGATTCAATGAAATTCCTATCAAAATACCAATGAAATATTTCACAGAACTAGAACAAATATTCCAAAAACTTATATAGAACCACAAAAGACCTTGAATAGCCACAGCAATCTTGAGAAAGAAGAACAAAGTTGGAGGAATCACACTATCTGATATCAAACCATACTACAAGGCCATAGTAATCAAAACAGCATGGTACTGGCATAAAACAGATCAATGGAACAGAATAGAGAGTCCAGAAATAAACCCACACCTTTATGATCAATTAATATTTGACAAAGGAGATAAAACATACAATGGAGTAAAGATGTTCTATTCAATAAATGATGTTGGGAAAATTGAACAGATATGTGCAAAAAATGAAACTAGACCATCTTCTTAGACCATACACAAGAATAAACTCAAAATGGATTAAGTACTTAGTCATTAGACTCAAAACCATAAAAATCCCAGAAGTAAACATAAGCAGTAAAATCTTGTATATTTCTCATAGCAATATTTTTTTCTGATATATCTCCTCAGGAAGGAGAAACAAAATAAACAAATAAACAAACAAATAGAATTATATCAAACTAAAAAGGTTTTGCACAGCAAAGAAAACCATAAACAAAATCAAAAGACAGCCTACTGAATGGGAGGACATATTTGCCAATGGTACATGTACTAAGGGGTTAATATCCAAAATTTAAAAAGAACTTATACAACTCAACATAAAATAACAAACAATCCAATTAAAAAATGGGCAAAGGACCTGAGTAGACACCTGTCCAAAGAGGATATACAGATGCCAATAGACATGAAAAGATGCTCAATGTCAATAATCATCAGAGAAATGCAAATTAAACCACAATGAGACATCAATGAGCTATCACCTCATACCATTAGAAGGGCTATCATCAATAAGTCCACAAAAAAGTGTTGGCAAGGATGTAGAGAAAAGAACTCGTGTGCACTGCTGGTGGTAATGCAGATTGGTGTAGCCACTGTGAAAAGCAGTATGAAGTTATCTTAAAAAAATTAAAAATGAAACTGCCTTATGACCTAGCTATTCCACTTCTGGGAATATATCCGAAGAAGCTGGAAAACTAATTCAAAAGACTATATGCACCCCTATGTTTAGTGCAGCATTATTTTCAATAGGCAAGATTTGGAAGTAGCCCAAGTGACCATCAGTAGATTAGTGAATAAAAAAGCTGTGGTATTTACACAATGGAATACTGCTTGGCTGTAAAAAAAGAAAAAAAAAAAGGAAAAGAAGGAAATCTTACTCTTTGTGACAGCATGGATGGACCTGTCACCAATACCATTGAACATTTTTATATACCACAATGATTGATGCCTGTAGCGGGAGAATGACTATAAACATATTAATGCTCTTCCAAGGAACAGGCAGCACATTATATTTTAGTTTTGATGCAACTCAGAAAACACAAAGGGAGAAATAAGGTGCACACCAGAGTGTCTGGCTAGAGGTTACTTAAAACTGACAACAGCACTCCAAATGTCCAAAACGAAACAAACAAAAAATGATCAGCTTTTCTATTGCCTCTGAAACCTACAATATTAAATTCTCAAACTCTTTTCCCACTAATGAGGCCAAAGATAACAGGATAGGAAAAAAAATAATTTTATAACTACAATCTTAGCAGATGACCCCCCAAGGCCTCTCTGCAGCCCTCAAGACCAGCTGGAAGGGAGTCTCTGAGCTGAACACCCCAGCACACTTTTTATCCTAAATATTCCTGCGGTTCTGCCAGGCCCCCATATCAAGGCTCAACTGTAACCGCAACAGCTTAAGTGTTAGCATGGAAGGAACACTTGCCCGTTTGACTTGGATTCAAGAGGAAGGCTTGCATCAGCTCTAGTTTGCTGGTCTACAGTGTCCTCAAAAGTCCCAGTCAATCCCTTTGACATTCACTGGACAGTGAAGAAATAACGGTCTAGGAAGATAAGGCTCAAAGGCCTGGCAGCATGCTGGGTTGTGGCTGATAGTTCATGCAATATCATGAGCTTCACACCCTTCTGTGGTGACTCACTGGAACAATGGCATGTCTACTGCACTGGCCAGAGCTTGCCTGCCATACTGTGGACGGGGTTGCCCAGCAGCTCCCAATCTGATCATGGCTGGGGCAGCCCCTCTCTGGTCTCTACAACACAGTAGTTAAAACTTAAGCTGCTAGGGGCTGAGCAGTAACCTGACCTTAAAGAAGAAAACTATTCTTTTTTTAAATTTTGATACTCAAAATTACAGATGGCATTGTAGAAAATTGGAAAATACCAAAAAGCAAGTAATAAAATCATACCTAATTTATACCCCTGATAATGCCTGTTAACATCTTGACATATTTCCTCTTTTTGGGGGGGTGGGGTGGGGGGAGATAATACCACATATAGGATGAGGCAAAACTAGGTTTACAGTTTTTCATATGGAAAATACAATAATTAATAAATAATAATCAAGAGTAAACTCTGTTTCACATACTCACAAAGGTACACCTACCTTTGCCTCACACTGTACATAGTTATAACCTTTTTCACCTAGTTAAGCATTTTCTTGTGTCATTAAATAGCCTTTGATATCATGTTTTTAAAATGGCAGCAGGCATTCGGTTACGGGGTCTACGTGATTTATGTAACCATTCTCTTTTTGTGCACACTCGGATTATTATCCCCTCCAGCTGTTATAAATAGTGCTGCCACTCACTTCCTTGCTTAGGATCATTGTCTGTGTCTCCAATTGTTTCCTTAGCATAAATTCCTAGACGTTAAATTATTGGGTCAAAGGCTAGAAGGCTTTTTTAAAGGGTTCCTTCTCTTTTTATGGTACATCCTAGCAAGAAGCTTTTCAGAAGGTTCTACTGAACTGTATTCCCACCAACAGTGTGGGGGCTGCCTCTTCTCTCTCACCATGGCCCCACCAGCATGGAGCATTATCATTTATAAAAATTCAGATGGCGCTTTGCTTTTTCCAGTTCACTAAGGTTACCTCGATTTTTCTCTTCCTAGCATTTCCAATGATATAAAAATGAATTTAATTCTCTTCCCGTGTTCTGTTTCCATCTGGAGGCAATGGTAATTTTCCAAAGGGCATTCTGCCAAGGAGGTAGTGTGGGGAAGGAGACAGGAAGATGGATAGAAAGACAGACGAACACAACTAGGTATGTGAGACCTGGTCAAATATTGGTATGGCTGCTCCGAGTGGAACTGGGAGTGGTGGGTGGTTAGCTTAGTCTCGGACTCTCAAAGATTGAACTAAATAAGAGGGATGATGTACACAGGTGGAGCCAGAGTCTTGAGCCAGCAGTATACTGTGGAGAAGTCACAAAACTGGTATTTATATCTCTCTGCCAGGCAGTAAACTGTGATCTGCAGCCCAGGTTCCCAGTCATGGACCTCAGGCTTGGGCTGGGCTGTGGGATTGCTGGCCCAGGGATGACCTAAATACTCCTTCAGTCCTCCTTCCCAATTAGACCTGGGCCAGGAATGCTGCTATTAAATCCAAGGAGGACTGCTTGTATTTTTTTTTTTCCTTTCCCCCTATAATGAAAAAGAAGAGAAAATTCCATGAACACCTGTCTAATCTAATCCAAAATTTGTGAATTCTTCTGCTTTGGAAAATATCCCTTTACGTCTTGACTTAAAGTACCATAAAACGAGAAGGAACCTCAAACTTCAGTCAGGGAAATGGCCAAAAGAAATACTGGTAAACTGGAGAGTGGTGAATCAGAGCATATTATACAAAAACTGACTTTTATTTGTTGCAAATTTGAACACATATATTCTTTATTAGTGTCCACTGAAGCTTTTACAACACAGAAATCCTATACAGGTCCCACCCTCCCGAGTGTTCAGTATGTGCCTCACAACTTTACAATGGGAAAACCCACGTGCCCCCAGGTTGCACTGTTCTGTGTTCTTTTCTGACTCTTACCGGTGTGTAAAGTACTTACAGATTCTTTCCCCTCATCTAGCATAATTTCATATGCATTTAATCAGACAATGACAGAGTCGTGATGTTTATTTTAATGAGAGGAGCTGGTGAAATTCCCCCTAAGGCCTTAGCAATTATACGCAATTACTTTTAAAATAGTTTTTAAATTATTTTACTAGTCTAAGTGCAGTGATTCTGTTTTCCAGCTTAAAAAATTGTTCTGAAGTACAAGTTTCAAATAAAATTAAGTCTCGGAGTATGGTGGGAATGGCAAATAATGCCATGATTTAAATAAAATCCAAAATTCAAGATAGGGCCTCTGTCATTGCTAAGGTTCCCCCAGTCAATCATGCAAACATCTTCATATAGCATAATACAGAAATATGAGGTAGAAGGAGAAACTCTGAATTGGAATGAAAGATACAGACAAGAGTCCCAGTTCAACCACTCATTGCCCCAGGAAACAACCCCAACGGAAAGGACCAATGAGGACAAATGCCTCTCTCATGCTCCATGGTGCACAATATGTACTGAGCCTAATATTCTTTCCTGTTAAATCTGAATATAGCCCCTCAATCTTTTTCAATACCACATTTCAGGTACATTGGAATGGGTCCTTAAAATGTATTTACTCTCTTTCATCTAACAAATTATCAAGTTATTTGTAAGGAAACACTGAAGCATTTTGGGGCACTACAAAGAATCTAATGATAAGATTTGCTATTTCAAAAGATTTGAATGGTTGCTGAGAAATCCCAATACAGCCTTCCTATCTTAAACTGAATGCAGTACAACTGTTGTTCTCTATATAACGGAGATATTACAAAAACAAATCAATTCACTGTAACTTAAAAAGAAAAGAAAAGTAACAGATCTCTAGATTTAATTTTCTACTGTCCTGAGGCATAACTTAAAGCCACCATTCAAATGCTAGGAACGTTTAGACCAGGGGTGGGCAAACTTTTTGACTCGAGGGCCACAATGGGTTCTTAAACTGGACCAGAGGGCTGGAACAAAAGCATGGATGGAGTGTTTGTGTGAACTAATATAAATTCAAAGTAAACATCATTACATAAAAGGGTACGGTCTTTTTTTTTTTTTAGTTTTATTCATTTCAAACAGGCCGGATCTGGCCCGCGGGCCGTAGTTTGCCCACGGCTGGTTTAAACACTACTCTTAAAATCTGCAAGCAAGGAACTGTACCTGCTTCAGGGGATCGAGAATAGGGACCTGGTGCACAGGCATGCAATGACATTTAGTTTTTACTTTTATACTGTTTTAATTTTAAAAATCATGAGCTTATATTATTTTATAATAATAGTAGAAAGCACTCTTCTATAAATGGTGCTAGGATAATTGGACATCTGTGTGGAAAAAGTGACACTTGATCCTCTATCTCCTATCATACCTAACAAATGATTTCCAGGTGGATTATCGATCTAATGCCAAAGGCAAACAACAAAGATTTTAGAAGAGAAATACTCTGGGAACTAACCCAATAGGGCATAAAAAGTACTAATCATAAAAATAAATACTGATATGCTCAACTACATTAAAATTAAGAACTTTCATTTATCAAAAAATAACGTTAAGAGAGAGTAAAAGATAGCCTACAACATATAAGTACACAAAGGCCTCATAACCCAACTACACAAAGAATACCTTCTAATCAGCAAGAAAAAGACTGATAACCAAGTGGGAAATGAGCAAGAAACTTGAACTTTAGAAGACAAAAATGCAAAAGAAAAGTTGTTCAACCTTTCTGTAAGGCTGGAAATATAGATTAAAACCAGTGAGGTGATCCTGCACACCTACCAAAATGACTCCCTAGCTAACATCTAAATGCTGAAAATACCAAGTGTGTACATGATGTAGAACATCTGGAACTCTTGTACTTTGCTGGAGGAGGGACGTAAATTGCTACACCCACTTTGGACAACAGTTTGGCATTATCTAGTGATGATGAAGGTATCATTCATTCAATATGACCCAGCAGTTCTGTTTTCAGACATACACCCTAGAACACAGTGTGTATGTGTGCACCAGAAGACATATGAGAACATGTAACCAAGTTATTTGTAAAAGCAAAAACTGAAAACAACCTAGAAGTTCAGCAAAAGTAGAATGGAGAAGTAATTTTAGTATTTTAATATAACAGTTCACTCTACTACAATGAAAATAAAGAAACTATGGGTATATTAATGACTTAAAATCATTGAGCAAAGGAAAACACACTCAAAATGATAAAACAAAATAATGTCTCCCAAGGATGATCCTCATTATTTGTAGACTAGAGGCCCGGTGCACAAAATTTGTGCACTCGGCGAGGGGGTGAGGGTGGGGGTGGGGTTGGTTCCCCTCAGCCACTCTTGCAGTCCGGAAGCTCTTGGGGGATGTCCAACTGATGGATTAGGCCCGCTCCCCATGGGATGTCAGTCAGACATCCTGAACGTTGCCACAGAGGCGGGAGAGGCTGGGATTTCTCAGCAACCATTCAAATCTTTTGAAATGTAAGCTGTATATTTGTATTTATATTTCATGCTACCGCTGCTGCACTCACCAGCCTGTGAGCCCGGCTTCTGGCTGAGCAGCGGGCTCCCCTTGTGGGAGCGCACTGACCACCAAGGGGTAGCTCCTGCATGGAACGTCTGCCCCTGGTGGTCAGTGCATGTCATAGTGACTGGTCATTTGCTGTTGGGTCAATTTGCATATTAGCCTTTTATTATATAGGATTCTATATTTGCGAATTCATCTACTTGCTAAATTTTATTTGTAACCCCAGAAACAATACTTACGGTGCTTTCATCGTTCCTTGCAGACACATGTACAACAATGAAACACTTGAGTCACTCTGAGTCACCTGATGCTCACATTTCCACTGAGGCCAATCAAAGGATGCTCTGCCTTCTTGTTTCTAATTGCAAGAGGCTGTGTGTGCTGTGCCTTATGGGGACAACGTGCTAAATGAGCTTCATTCAAGCATGACTTCTAATGCTGCTGGTCATGACGTCACTGTTGATAACATTAAATAAGATGTCTTTAAACAGACACACACATAAAACAAGGTTATGTATTGATCAGTTGACAAAAATGTTGTGACGAAAGGCTCACAGGAACCTCACCCTACATTTCCCCTAGGAGTAGTATCCTGTGTCTGCGGTGACGTCACTGAACATAACCACTGCACATAATGAATATCTGTATTTAAGAGGTAAAAGCATAAATAAAAACAAGGAACTGATTACTGTAAATGTCAGATTAGTGGTTACCTTTGTAGAGAGGGGAAGAGGATTATAATAGGGAAGGAGAAAGCAAGAAATGTGAACACTTCTAGGATCTTGGCAAAGACTGTATTTCTAAACCTTTTTGGTGGTTATGTGGGTGTTTGCTAAATAATAATTTATTTTATTTATTAAATGTAAGCTGTATATTTATATTTCATGCCTTTTTTATATAACAAAAAATATCAGCAAACCTACCTTAAAACTTACTTATGGACAGTCAGTATACCAACATATTAACAGCATTCTCTGGGTAATGAGATTAAAAATAATTTTTATTCTTTGTGCTTTTAAAATATTTTCTACATTTTCTGCAGTTAATAGGTTACATTTACAACAAAAACAAAAATAGTAAGTTTTAATAGAAAAAATAATCTCCCTACATACAAAGGCTACTTTTATTCTCTAGAGGAGGGGTGTTTAATGGGGGCAAATGACAGTTCAGTGTTTGTTGCACTAATCTGTGGTTTAAGTTGCATAATACAGTTTGGCAGCTCCCGGTTGTTTGTACTGTTTCTCTTCTTTTTCAGTCAAATACAATCAACAAATATTTACTGAGAACCTTCCACAGGCAAGACCTAATTTTTTCATCCTTTTCCCCCTCACTGAAAAATAAGGTTGGCTCTTCTAGAGACTATTTTTTATTTTGGTAAAGTTATTACAGTAAATCAATGGTGTCTTCCTTTCCCCCTGTGCATGGGGAAGTTGAGGAGGATATCTCCGATGTCACACTGGACAACGTGTTAACAACATTGGCAGAAAGTCACTGGCCATCTGGCATACTTTTCTATACGGTCTGCTTTCAGGGGATATTTCCTGTTTGGACTAGGCAGGGGTGGGGGGTGGGGGGGGGGGAGAGGATTCAATAAGAATCTAAATGACCACTGCTGAAAACAAAGGAGTATCTAAAATTAGCAGTGTTGGCCCAAGATACTTCAGCTTAAAAATAACCCTGGGGAAAGGGGGTTCCTTGAATAAGAACCTAAAATATTTCACTGTGTTCAGAACTCTCAGCAATAGAAGAAAGCACTCCTGCTAACAGTAATATCCAGGTCAATTAAGTTAAAGTCCTGTAACCCTACAAAACTTGGTCTGAATACCACAAAAGGCATATAAGGCAGAGAGATAAGGAAAGATGAACGTTGATGAAAAGACCAGTCTCTGATCCCACCCTACTCCAAATAAATAGCTGTCTTCGCTCTAATTCTAGTGCTTATTCGACAGTCTAAACATATGGAAAATTGTTTCTGATCTACTTTGACCAACACAAACTCTTGTCTACTCCATTTGCATCTTTCATGCCTGGCCTTGCTCCATCGTGTGACCATGCACAGAACCCGCATGCGCCCATGACCAGGCTCCTTCTACAGTGCTGGCTCAGGCTGCACTGAAGGAATGCAGCCTCACGAGGCTCCATGGTGAGTTTCACCCCTTGTTCATTTGGTTCTGAGGAGCTTATTGACTCGACTGGAAAAAAACTTTAAATGATTTTCCAGCAAAGTCACCCTTTCCAGTGGAAAAAAAGGAGTTCTAACATCTGTGAATAAAAACACACCAAAGGAAAAGGATTTGTATATGCTGCTTTAGTTCTTGCACTCCAACACCAAACCCCCACTGAGAAGTCAATGAAAATTGACACAACCAAACACCATTAATTCTGATCTCATGAAATTAAAATTTCTTTTTTTTTCCAAATCTGAGGTAGATCCAAATTACCTTGGACAATCTTCACATTACTAGGAAAAATTACACTGTAAATAAGGTTTTCAACATAGATGCTTTAATTTACGAGGACCATTTTTCATGGTAATTTCAAATGACCAGGCAAATCTGAGTGTAAACACTTCAATGCACCCCCACACCCCCACCTCCTTGCTCCTAGAATGAAGACCAAGGCCTTCCAGACTAACCTAAGAATCTCTATCCTGGTTTCTTTGCCTTTTAGCATTCCAATCCATGCTAGTGCACATCATAACCACATGCACCTCCTAAACACATAGCTTAATAAATAGGTGTTGAATGAATAGCAATTTCCTGCTCATAAACTCCCCATTACCTACTGAATGTAGAACAAATTTCCTACTGGTATAGTAGAAAATGTAGTTACTGGTTTTCCCACTCCCTTTCTGGTTCATTTGCAGAAGTTCTTTTCCGCTCCAAGTGATACAGCATCCCACAATTTCATTGCAGAGCAGGCATGTGATCCAGGCTGGCCACTCAGAGTACCCCGTCCCCCTGGCCATAGTGACAGGGTCACGGATGAACATGTAATTGATCACAGTTCATTAACAGGGTCTAGTATATGAATGCTCTTCCTTCTGGATACAAACCCTAAATGTATTGCCTTAGGGCGACCAGAGCTTTCTCCCACTACAGGGTAAACATCTGTCTGCAAGTAAAGTTAAAAAAAAAAAAAAAAACCAAAAAAAAAAAGCAGGGAAGAAGAGCCAAGTAAAATAATAATTTGGGCTCCAGAACCAATTGTGCTCGAGGTTAGATCCACTCTGAGAGTTCCCAAAATTATAAGTTTCCAACTTCCACTTTTTCCTGAAGCTAGTTGAGTTTTTGTCATTTCAAGGTCTTTCACAACATGGCCCCAATGCACTTCGTGAACATAGAACTTGTCTTCACGCCCTCAGTGCTCTCTAGGTCAGCAAAATTTCTCTTAAAGGACCACTCGGTAAGTATTTTTGATTCTGTGGACTAAGAGACACAAGTGAGGCTGTTTATGAGCAAATTAAATTTCCTCCAAAGCCTCAAAAGCTGGTCCATTTGTGCCATCTGTTATAAGGGAAACTGGAAACCACCTGTCTGCCCACCTGAGCTCTGCTCTTATCAAGGAAATTGTAATTACCTCTTTGGTGAAGGATTTGAATCATTACAGTAAATCCTTTATTCAGCACATCTTGTATTAGAAGGGCATTCTGAGCCTTAAAAGGGTTTATTCTCCTCTTGCCCTGGGAAGACGCAGTAAAACCTCATCTCTTCAGAGCCTGGCAGAGTGAGTGGTACCTTAGCCTTGTTTGTTACTGGACGACACATATTTACTGAACAAATGTTGACTGCACACCTGCTCCACGGCAGGTGCAGGTGCAGGCACAGGGAGCAGAGAGAGGCTTCTGCTCTCAAGCAGCTTCCGATCAAGTACCCTGAACTGCAGGGGAGGGTGCGAGAGCACAGGCCGCGCTCGGGAGGAAAAACTTCTGCCTTTGCGGTCTGCTCCTTGTAAGATTGTATTTTACCTATGTTTTCTGATGTGTGTAATATGTCAATTAGTAAGGTTGGTATGTACTTGATAAATAAGTAAATAAAAACAAGAAACACATATTGGAGGTATATATCCCAAATATTGTTTTCTGATACTATTTTGGTCATTTTATTTACTTATTTATTTTTTAAAAAATATATTTTATTGATTTTTAACAGAGAGAAAGGGAGAGGGATAGAGAGTTAGAAACATCGATGAGAGAGAAACATTGATCAGCTGTGTCCTGCACAACCCCCACCGGGGATGTGCCCGCAACCAAGGTACATGCCCTTGGCCGGAATCAAACCTGGGACCTTCGAGTCTGCAGGATAATGCTCTATCCACTGAGCCAAACTGGTTAGGGCTATTTTGGTCATTTTAGTGATCAAAATGGTTTAGGAAACACTGTTGTGTGTGTGTGTGTGTGTGTGTGTGTGTGTGTGTGTGTGTGTGAATGAGTGTGAATGTGTGTGTTTTTGTGTGTAACAGTCAATAGACAAGTAAACAAATAAGATCATTTTAGATGATACAAAGAACTATGAAGAATCAAGAGCTACGAAGCGGGACGGTGTGAAAGCGAGTGCCTGGGTGGAGAAGGTAGCTGGAGGTGATCTGGATTCCGTGGATGGGCCCCACTTCCTTCAGGAGTAACCTCTGAGCTGAGACTTTAACAAACTAGACTGCTCATATTTCTAAACATCCCTGCATCTTTTTTTGCATCTTTTTATTTTAACCATTTGTGATGAAAACCAAAACCAAGGCCCATTTCCTCCTAAGCTCTCTCCCAGTCTTTTTGCTGAATCACTGAGCTTTTTCCTGGAATACTGTGGGAACTTAATGGAAAGGGTCCTATTTAGAAGGAAAGAACTACTGAAAGAAAATCAGTGATAAATGTTGGCCTGGTGGTAGCAGAATTCCCAGTAGTGGCTGGTGACAGCTAAACATACTTTTCCTACAAGAAATTGTTTCCTGGTAAAGCAGAAAAGTCATTCTGTTTGGGGAGACAAAGATTTGCTTTTCAATGACATCTCCAGGAGTCCTTAAAAAGTATGTTGCTTAGCCCTGGCTGGTTTGGCTCAATGAATAGAGCATTGGCCTGTGGACTGAAGGGTCCTTGGTTCGATTCTGGTCAAGGGCACATGCCCAGGTGTGAGCTCAATCCCCAGTTGGGGGCGTGCAAAAGGCAGCCAATCAATGATTTTTCTCTCATCATTGATGTTTCTATCTCTCTCTCCCTCTCCCTTCTTCTCTAAAATCAATTTAAAAAAATATTTTTAAAAACAAAGTATGTTGGAGAAACCAAGATGGTGGCATAGGTAAACACCGGAAATTGCTGCCTCCCACAACAACCTCAAAAATACAACTAAAAGACAAAATAGACATCATCCAGAACTACAGGAAGGCTGGCTGAGTGGAAATTCTACAACTAGAAGGAAAGAGAAAAGCACACTGAGACTCAGAGGAGGTGCAGAAGTAAAGTGCAGAGGTACGGAGTCGCATGCGGCAAGGGCTGGCAACTGAGGACGCGGCTGTCTTTTTGAATCGGGAGGGAGTCACAAGCCCCCAACTGCTCTGAACTCCAGTTCTGGGAAGTCTCTGGGGACCCAGGCTCATACGGGGAGAAACTGGACTGTCTGGCAGCGGGCAGAACTCGGAACTCGAGGGCGACATTCCCACAGAGGTGCTTTCAGCAATTACCAGGACACTGAGACACATGGCCTCTTAGGGCAGGGCTGAGGATCAGCCATAGAAGTTTGCTCCGCCCTGTTGATTCCCTGAGACCCTGCCCCACCCAAGCTGCAGCAGAGGCTTTTGCATATGAATGCCCTGGCCCTTTCCAATCTGAAAATTACCTAACAAACTGCAGCTGGGCCAGACTGATCCAGAACTTCCAAGAGAAGGCCCAAGGCTCCACAGAAGCTTGCATTGCTTCACAGCTGGGCCTCATCTGGGCACCTCCAAACCCCAAACAAGGAAGGGGAATCTGCAGATCTCTTCATAGCTCCTGCTGGGTAGCCTCAGGCAGAGGCTAAATTAGCACCTCCTTAGATCCAAGAGCCAGTGGTCAGAGTGGGACCATCCAGATTACAACTCCTCAGATCCATAAGGGACACACTCAGGGGGCAGACTCAGTGAGCACCAAAGCCCCACTGAAGCAAGTCTTGCCCCATAAGGGTGTCTTCAGCACAGAAGTTCTCCCACCGTAGACTGGGAGAACTGATTCTCACAGCCAATTGGCCTGGAGACCAATTCCTCCCAGTGACACCTACAACAATCAAGGCTTAACTACAACAAGACTGTGCACAAAGCCCACAAAGGGGTGCACCAAGAGTGTCCACCTCAGGTAATTGGGGAGGCTGAGCCACTGGGCCCTATAGGACACCTAGCACACAAAGCCACTCTACCAACACAGGGAAGCATAAAAAATGCGGAGACAAAGAAACAGGTCACAAATGACAGAAATGGAGGAAAGCAAACTACTGGATATAGAGTTCAAAACCACACTTATAAGGTTTTTCAAGAATTATCTAGAAACCGCCGATAAATTTAGTGAGACCTTGGAGGATATGAAAAAAGACCAACTATAAATTAAGCTTACACTGACTGAAATAAAGTATAATATACAGAGATCCAACAGCAGACAAGAGGATCCCAAGAATCAAGTCAAAGATTTGAAATACGAAGAAGCAAAAAATACCCAACCAGAAAAGCAGAAAGAAAAAAGAATCCAAAAATATGAAGATAGTGTAAGGAGCCTTGGGGACAACTTCAAGTACACCAACATCCAAATTATAGGGGTGCCAGAAGAAGAGAGAGAACAAGATATTGAAAACCTATTTGAAGAAATAATGACAGAAAACTTCCCCTACCTGGTGAAAAAAATAGACTTACAAGTCCAGGATGCACAGAGAACCCCAAACAAAAGGAAACCAAAGAGGACCACACCAAGACACATCATAATTAAAATGCCAAGGGCAAAAGATAAAAAGAGAATCTTAAAAGCAGCAAGAGAAAAACAGTCAGTTACCTACAAGGGAGTACCCATATGACTGTCAGCTGATTTCTCAACAGAAACTATTCAGGCCAGAAGGGAGTGGCAAGATGTATTCAAAGTGATGAATAGCAAAAATCTACAACCAAGATTACTTTATACAGCAAAGCTATCATTCAGAATTGAAGGTCAGATAAAGAGCTTCACAGATAAGAAAAAGCTAAAGGAGTTCTCACCACCAAACCAGTATTATATGAAATGCTGAAAGGTATTCTTTAAGAAGAGGAAGAAGAAAAAGGTAAAGATACAAATTATGAACAGCAAATACATATCTATCAACAAGTGAATCTAAAAATCAAGTGAATAAAAAATTTGATGAACAGAGTAAACTGGTGAATAGAATAGAACCAGGGGCATAGAAAGGGAGTGGACTGACTATTCTTGGGGGGAAAGGGGTGTGGGGGTGCAGGAAGAGACTGGACAAAAATCGTACACCTATGGATGAGGACAGTGGGAGGGGTAAGGGCAGAGGGTGGGTGGGAACTGGGTGGAGGAGAGCTATGGGGGGAAAAAAGAGGAACAACTGTAATAATCTGAACAATAAAGATTTAATTAAAAAAAAAAAAGAAAGTATGTTGCTTGTTCCTCCTTGGAAGAAAGGAACTATATAAGCCACAAACAATCAGCCTGGAGACTTCTCTTGCTTTGTGTGAGTTGCCACATTTCCAGGTCTCTACTGACCATGTCCATGGTTAAATGCCCTAGTTATTACACATCCTTTTTCTAGGTCATTGTGACTTTCACTACCTGAGGTATAACATTTCTCAAGTTCTACTCACTTTTTGTCAATATATTTATGTCCATTTGCTTACAAAGGTTTTCAGTATTACTAGTACAAGCCCATTCAGAAATCACCAGTCTATATTTTCAAACACACCCACCTGCACTGTAAGGATAAGCCTTCTCCAAGTGCCATCCCCCAATGCCCACACCAGTCTCTGTTGGCTCTTTCTTCTTATTGCCACCCAGGCTTCCAGTGACAAAATGCCACTCTGCACAGATTTAATCTTTCTGTTGCTCTCCCAGGAAACTGTGAGAAGGAACAGAGAATCCTCCCGAGGGAAGAATATTGCAAATCACAATTTAGCAAATTACAAAAAATGGAAGGAAATAAAATGAATTTTCCACAATGAAAGGCATCACACACTCAAATAATGAAAGGAGTCAGACTGGGTTGGGGCCTAAAAATCTGTATTTTTTAAATGCTCTCCCCACTAGCCCCTACCCCCACCAGGTGGTTCTGACAAGTAGGCAGAGACTGGAACCAGGATCCTTATTTCTGTAGGTTCCACATCAGCTTTGGAATGTGAACACACCAGGTGCTCACTAGCAAAACATGTTTGTGATTATTTTGTTCCTTCAAAAATTTGATTTATTTGTGTGGACTTTCTTATTAATTTTGGCTTGGCTAATACGTGTCAACTTTTTAGCCAATGAATTAATAAACTCTCAGTGCTAATCTATAATTTGGTCAAAGGAACCAAAGGAGTTCTGAGAACAGAGGGATCAGTTTAAGCTGCAGGATTGGCAAAGTTCCCCATGAGCTGGAGTGTTCCCATTTTCCATTTTGGAATTGAGAGGCTGTGGGCATGCTCACAGATGGGCAAGGAGAGTCAGTGTTCGGGCAAAAGGAGCCCCCATTCCACCGAGACAAGATGCAGGGACAACACCACATCTCACCTCTAAAGAAGCAGCTCTCTCTGGTACACAGTGCTTACGACATGCCAGGCTCTGGGCCGAGCATTTTTTGTCACTGACTTGTCCCAGTAACCCTGCAAGAGCTGGCCTGATTTTGCAGAGGGTTGAGCGGCACATTGGAAAAGCTGAGTAATTTTCTTAGAGTCAGAAAGTGGTGGTGCTAGAACTGAACCAAGGTAGCCTGACTCCATACCTCGGGCTCTTCTGAACGCCCGCCCATGCCCACTGTTGTCCTCTGGGCCTTCCCTCCGTGGCTCCCTAACACGGCCCAGCAGGCATACTTCACATACTTCACAGGTGGACAGAAGGGGCCAGCGGGGCCTCAGGCAGGAAAAACAAGCTGACTTAACGAGGATTTGCCTGAATTGCCCCAGAACCTGTTGAAACAGGTGAAAACCCAGTTCCAAGATCTCATAAATCACGTTAAATAGAAAATAAAGAAAAAAATGGTTTGGAAGCTTCTCAGTACTTTCATCGGCTGTCTGTTTTCAGATAACACCTGCCATAATTGATAAAATGACTTCTAAATGAAAACAGTATTATTAAGAATAGTGAATTAACAGTTAAGTGCAGAAGTCTGGGGTCAGACAGAACCCTCCAATACTGGTTTGAATAGTGGTTCTGCCACTTAATTTCTGTGTCCCTCATTTCCCTCTTTTGCTTAAAATAGTGATGATTAATAATAACTGTCCCTCATAGGATTGCTGAGAATTAAAGGGGATCAGACATACAATATACTTAGTATACAAAAGGTTGGTATACAGTAAGAGTCCAGTAAATGGTAAGTGTTATGATTAGTATATGCTTGACTTATTCTAAAAAGAAAAATGGTTCTATTTTAAAGTGAAAACTGGCCTTAAGGACTTGTGCCATCTATAAAACTTAAGGCACAGATCCAAGGAGAAGTGAAAATGAAGAGAAAACGGCAGATCACTTAACTGAAAGGAAAGAGACAAAGTAATAGGCCTCAGGTTCTAGGGCTTTCATCCTAGGATGACTTCCCCTCTTAGCATAGCCCTGTTACTGTGTCTGCACAGCAAAGCCCCCAGTGGAAAACACACTGAGGCAAGTTCACGGGCGCTCGGGTTGGGTTACCGTGGCAGGGAGGTCTGCAGGTATCATATGACCTGTGCCCAAAGCCCAGCATTTCATGTGCAGGTGGAGGTGTCAATGTCAGTTCTGGACCTTAATTAAGGCCCAGTCTCTGTTCAGGGCAGGCCGACAGGAGACCTCTGCTTTTCCGCTGGCTCTCTCAGATAAAAGCTGGAAGGCTGGATGGCGCAGAACATGGGCCTGGGAAGATGGGAGGATGGGCACTACCCAACAGCCCAAGTTCATTCTGGGGGTGTCGGTGGAGAGGATCGGGATTCCAGGGCGCTGTGGACAGCTAGCTTCCTGAGAAGCCCACATGGAGAGGGCAGGTTGTGAGGCAGGGGGAGGGGGGCATGCGGGGCACAGTCATAATACTTGCTCTGTGGCATGGGCTTTTCCCTCAGGGCCGACTCCACGCTCTCCAAAGCAGTATGATGCAGGTTTCAGACAAATGCTGTCAGGGATGGGGCTGCTCACTCTTCTACTATCCTGTGAATTAGGCAGCAATGAGCTGTCAGCACTACAGTGGACAAGGGAGGCCAGAATGGATACTTGGACATTAGGAGGCAATGAATGGCTGCATTTCTTGGGGTGCAGGTGGGCCACGGTAGCCGTTTCCCTCCCTCCTTTTCCTTCTACGCCATGGGCCTGTCTACATCTAACTTCCCCGTGCCCTGCCATCCTCACCTCTGCCAACAGACTACGTACTGGTTCTTTAAACAGTGGGGCTCCTTTAAAAGACAGGCCTAGAGGAGACTCATTGGGAAACTTTCTGCAGGGAACATAAGGGTGTGAGAAAAGAGCAAGGGTGTGGAGGCAGGTGGAGTGAGGGTGAGAATCCTTGACTCCACCTCGTCTCCTCATCTGAAAACCAGGGGAAAAGGTTACCCAAAGGACATTTGTGAGGACTACATCAGTGTACACACAGGGCTGGGCACCGCCTCCAGCACATAGAGAGTACCCCTGACTTATTTTTTTTAATTTTTTATTATTATTAGTTAAGGTATTACAAATGTGTCCTCATCCCCCCCCCATAACCCCCAATCTCCCCCCCCCCCCCGCACACTCACGATCCCATCCCCCTGTTGTCCATGTCCATTGGTTTGGCTTATATACATGTATACAAGTCCTTCGGTTGATCTCTTCCCCTTACCCCCGCCCTCCCCTACTTTCCTTCTGGGGATTGATAGCCTGATCGCTGTTTCTCAGTCTTTGGATCTGTCCCTTTTCATCAGTCTATGTTGTTCTCTATAATCAACAAATGAGTGAGATCATGTGGTATTTATCTTTCTCTGACAGGCTTATTTCACTTAGCATAATGCTCTCCATTTCCATCCACGCTGTTGCAAAAGGCAAGAGTTCCTTTTTCTTTACTGCAGCATAGTATTCCATTGTGTAGATGTACCACAGTTTTCTAATCCACTCATCTGCTGATGGGCACTTAAGCTGTTTTCAAATCTTAGCTATGGTGAATTGTGCTGCTATGAACATAGGGGTGCATATATCCTTTCTAATTGGCGTTTCTGGTTTCTTGGGATATATTCCTACTAGTGGGATTCCTACTAGTGGGAGTTCCATTTTTAGTTTTTTGAGGTAGCTCCATACTGTTCTCCACAGTGGATGCACCAGTCTGCATTCCCACCAGCAGTGCAGAAGGGTTCCTTTTTTCCCACATCCTCGCCAACACTTGTTGTTTGTTGATTTGTTGATGATAGCCATTCTGACAGGTGTGAGATGATAACGCATTGTCGTTTTGATTTGCATCTCTCGTATAATTAGTGACTTTGAGCATGTTTTCATATGTCTTTCGGCCATCTGTATGTCCTCTTTTGAAAAGTGTCTATCTAGGTCCATTGCCCATTTTTTTATTGGAATGTTTATCTTCCTTTTGTTAAGTTTCATGAGATCCCTGTAAATGTTGGAAATTAAACCCTTATTGGTGGTATCATCGGCAAATATGTTCTCCCATGTAGTGGATCTTCTTGTTTTGTTGATGGTTTCCTTTGCTGTGCAACAGCTTTTTATTTTGATGTAGTCCCAGTTTTTTATTTTCTCTTTAGTTTCCATTGCCCTAGGAGCATTATCAGGGAAGAAATTCCTTCGGCATATGTTTGCAATTTCGCTGCCTGTGGATTCCTCTAGTATTTTTATGGTTTCCTTTCTTACGTTTAAGTCTTTTATCCATTTTGAGTTTATTTTTGTGTATGGTGTGAGTTGGTGGTCTAGTTTCATCTTTTTGCATGTATCTGTCCAATTTTCCCAATACCATTTATTGAAGAGACTGTCTTGACTCCATTGTATGCTCTTGTCTCCTTTGTCGAATATTAATTGGGCATAGTGGTTTAGGTTGATTTCTGGGGTCTCTATTTTATTCCATTGATCTATATGTCTGTTCTTGTGCCAGTACCAAGCTGTTTTAAGAACAGTGGCTTTGTAATACAGTTTGATATCTGGTATTGAGATCCCACCTACTTTGTTCTTCTTTCTCAGGATTGCTGCAGCTATTCGGGGTCTTTTTTTAATTCCAGATGAATTTTTGGAACGTTCGTTCTAGATTTGTGAAATATGCCGTTGGTAATTTAATGGGGATTACATTGAATCTATAGATTGCTTTGGGTAGAATGGACATTTTGATGATGTTGATTCTACCAATCCATGAACACGGTATGTTCTTCCATCTGTTTATGTCTTCCTCTATCTCTTTTTTCAGTGTCCTGTAGTTTTTGGCATGTAAGTCTTTTACCTCCTTAGTTAAGTTTATTCCTAGGTATTTCAATTTTTTTGGTGCAATGGTAAATGGGATTGCTTCTGTAGTTTCACTTTCTGTAAGTTCACTATTGGTGTAAAGAAATGCCATGGATTTCTTAGCATTAATTTTGTATCCTGCTACATTGCCGAATTCATTTATTAAGTCTAATAATTTTTTGATGGAGTCTTTAGGGTTCTCTATGTACAGTATCATGTCATCTGCAAATAAGGACAGTTTTACTTCTTCTTTTCCAATCTGGATGCCTTTTATTTCTTCTTCTTGTCTGATTGCAATGGCTAGTACTTCCAGTACTATGTTGAACAGGAGTGGTGAGAGGGGGCATCCCTGTCTTGTTCCTGTTTTTAGGGGGAATGGTTTTAGTTTTTGCCAATTGATTATGATGTTGGCTGTGGGTTTGTCATATATGGCTTCTATTATGTTGAGGTATGATCCCTCAATTCCTATCTCACTGAGAGTTTTTATCAAGAAAGGGTGTTGGATTTTGTCAAATGCTTTTTCCACATCAATTGATATGACTATGTGGTTTTTTTCTCTCAATTTGTTTATGTGATGTATCACATTTATTGATTTGCAGATATTGTACCATCCTTGCATCCCTGGGATAAATCCTACTTGGTCATGGTGTATGATCTTTTTGATGTACTGCTGGATCTGATTTGCTATGATTTTGTTGAGGATTTTGGCATCTATGTTCATGAAGGATATTGGCCTATAATTCTCTTTCATTGTATTGTCTTTATCTGGTTTTGGGATTAGGGTGATGCTGGCTTCATAGAATGAGCTGGGAAGTGTTCCTTCCTCTTGGATCTTTTGACGTAGTCTGAGGAGGATAGGTTTTAGGTCTTCCTTGAATGTTTGGTAAAACTCCCCTGTGAAGCCATCTGGCACCAGGCTTTTGTTTGCTGGAAGCTTTTTGATTACTTCTTCGATTTCCTCCATAGTTATTAGCCTGTTGAGATTTTTAGATTCTTCCTGATTAAGTTTTGGAAGGCTGTATTTTTCTAGGAATATGTCCATTTCCTCCAGGTTGTGTAGTGTGTTGGAGTAAAGTTGTTCATAGTATTTTCTAACAATCTTTTGTATTTCTATGGGGTCTGTTGTTATTTCTCCTCTTTCATTTCTGATTTTGTTTATTTGGGTCCTCTCTCTTTGTTTCCTGGTGAGCCTGGCTAGAGGTGTATCAATCTTGTTTATCCTTTCAAAGAACCAGCTCTTGGTTTTGTTGATCTTATGTATTGTTTTTTTGGTCTCTATGTCGTTTATCTCCGCTCTGATCTTTGTTATTTCCTTCCTTCTGCTTACTGTGGGCTTTTTTTGTTGCTCTCTTTCTAACTCTTCGAGTTGTAGAGTTAGGTCATTTATTCTCATTGTTTCTTGTTTCTTGCAGTAGGCTTGTAGAGCTATGAACTTCCCTCTCAAGACTGCTTTTGCTGTGTCCCATAGGTTTTGGATTGTTGTGTTTTCATTGTCGTTTGTTGCCATGATGTTTTTTATTTCTTCTTTGATCTCACTGGTAACCCAGTCATTGTTTAATAGCATGCTATTTAGTCTCCATGTGTTTGATTTTTCTGGATTGTTTTTTTTTGTAGTTGATTTCCAGTTTTATGCCTTTGTGGTCTGAGAAGATACTTGATATGATTTCAATTTTCTTGAATTTGAAGAGACTTTGTCTGTGACCCAATATGTGGTCTATCTTTGAAGTTGACAAATGTGCACTTGAGGAGAATGTATATTCTGTGGCTTTGGGGTGAAATGTTCTGAAGATGTCAATTAATTCCATCTGATCTACTGAGTCATTTAGGATTGATGTTTCTTTGCTGAGTTTCTGTTTAGAAGATTTGTCCAGTGGTGATAATGGGGTGTTAAGGTCCCCTACTATGATTGTATTGCTGTCAATCTCTCCCTTGATCTCCTCCAGAAGATTTCTTACGTATTTGGGTGCTCCTATATTGGGTGCAAATATATTTACCAGAGTTATTTCTTCTTGTTGAACTGCTCCCTTTAGTATTATGAAGTGGCCTTCTTTATCTCTATTTATGTCCTTCACTTTGAGATCTAATTTGTCAGATATAAGTATTGCTACCCCGGCTTTTTTTTTCACTTCCATTGCCCTGAAAAACCTTTTTCCATCCCTTCACCATCAGTCTGTGTGCCTCTTTTTTTCTGAGGTGGGTTTCCTGTAGACAGCAGATATATGGGTCATGTTTTCTTATCCACTCAGTTACCCTATGCCTTTTGACTAGGGCATTTAATCCATTTACATTTAAAGTTATTATTGATAGAAACTTGTTAGTCGCCATTTTTGTTCTTTACCGCTGCGTTCCTTCTTTGTTTCCTATTTTTTTCATTTACAGCAGACCCTTTAGCATTTCTTTCATTGCTGGTTTGGTTGTAATAAACTCCCATAGACCATTTTTGTCTGTGAAGCTCCTGATTTGACCCTCAATTTTGATTGATAGCCTCACTGGGTACAGTATTCTTGGATTCAGACCCTTCCTTTGCATGACTTTGTATATTTCATTCCATTCCCTTCTTGCCTGATGTGTTTCTGTTGAGAAATCGGTCGCTAGTCTGATGGGGGATCCTTTGTAGGTAACTTTCTGTCTCTCTCTGGCTGCTTTTAAGATTCTTGCTTTGTCGTTGGTGTTTGCCAATTTAATTATTATGTGCCTTGGCGTCGGTCTTTTCGGGTTCATTTTGTTTGGGACTCTGTGAGCTTCTTGGATTTGTGTGAGTTTTTTCTTCCCTATATCAGGGAAATTTTCTGTTACTATTTTTTCAAACAGGTTTTCTATTCCTTGCTCAGTTTCCTCTCCTTCTGGCACCCCTATTATTCGGATGTTGTTTCGTTTAGCATTGTCTCAGAGTTCTCTTAGGCTCTCCTCCTGCTTTTTAATTTTTTTTTCTAGAAGCTGTCCTGTTTGGGTGTTTTTTTCCTACCTTGTCTTCTAGCTCGCTGATGCGGTCCTCTGCTTCTTCTAGTCTACTGTTGATGCTTTCTATTGAGTTCTTTATAGCAGTGATGTCATTTTTCATTTCCTCTTGGTTCCTACACATATTGTTGAATTTGTCTTCCATTCTTTTCACCCACCTTATGGCCATTTCTCTGAATTCTTTCTCTGACAGGTTGCTTGCCTCCATTGCCTCCATTTTGTTTACTTCCTTTTCTGATGATGGCTGTTTTTCTTTCATATGTGGGTTGGTTCTTTGTTTCACCATGATCGCTCTTCTCCAGGTGTTTGGTTATGTAGTTCTCTCTCTGCTTTCCGTGAGAAGAAGCAGCGCTCATCTGAGTTCACGCAGTCACGCTGCTTGAGAGCCCTTGTTTCCAGGTTAGAAGCTGATCTCTGGACGCTGGTAACAGCCACTCAAAATCCCCTGACTTAATATATAAGTATTGATACTTACTGAATTTGATAGGAGAGTTAAAAAACAAAGCAATAAAAAGCTAAGCAAAACTAATCAGGAAGAAGGATGCCAGGGTTTTGTTTAATCCAAATATTCAAATCAGCCTATATATTTTTTTTTTGCTTCCCACCTTGTTTTTGGTAAAAAACAAACAAACAAACAAAAAACAAAAAGAGGGATGTCCCTAATATATTTTTAATACATAAATATTTGTTTTAAATACAGAAATAAAATTCTTTATTTCTGTCTCTATCTAGAAAAGCAATTTGTACTCAATGTAGAAAACAAAGAAACAATAATAGACAAAATCCCAAACTAAACAAAGCCCCCAAAATTAAAAAATAGAACTCCTATATGATCCAGCAATTCCACTTTTGGGTTTTTATCCAAAGAAAACACTAACTCGAAATGATAGCTGCACCCCTATGCTCAGTGCAGCATTATTTACAAGAGCCAAGACATGGAAACAACCTAAGTGTCCATCAACAGATAAATGGATACAGAAGATATGATATATATAAATATGGATGGACCTTGAGGGCATTATGCTAAGTGAAATGAGTCAGATAGATCACACTTATATTTGGAAACTAAAAAGAAGAAAGGAAGGAAGGAAGGAAAGAAGGCAGGAAGAAAGGAAGGAAGGAATGAAGGAAGGAAGAAAACTGATCTCATAAATGCAGACTGGTGGTTGCTAGAAGTGGGGGATAGGGAAAATGGGTGACTGGGTGAAAAAATACAAACTTCCAGCCATAAAATAAATAAGTCAGGGGAACGATATAATGTACAGCATGGTGACTGTATTGCATTGTTATTACTAAGAGAATAGATCTCCAAAAAAATTATCACTACTTTTTTATAACTATGTAAGGTGACAGAAGTTAATTAGAGTGATGTGATCATTTCACAATACAGGGTGGGGTAAAAGTAGGTTTACAGTTGTTTGCATGGCAAATAATACAATGAGTCATTAGAAATAACAGAAGAATAAACTGTTTCACATACTCAGAACTGTAAACCTATTTTTGCCTCATCTTGTATATACAAATACTGAACCATTATGTTGTATACCCAGAACTAATATAATGTTATATGTCCAATTATACCTCAATAAAACAAAATAGAAAACTAAACAAAACCAACCATCAATATTCCTGCCCTAAGGTACCACTGTTAACATGTTGGTGACTGTTCTAGAACCTTTATCCTATCTAATAAAAGAGTAATATGCAAATTGACCATCACTCCAACACAAATATGGCTGCCCCCATGTGGTCAAAGATGGCCACCACAAAATGGTCAGCAGGGGAGGGCAGTTGGGAGGGAACAGGCCAGCAGGGGGAGGGAAGCAAGAAAGGACCAGGCCAGCAGGGGAGGGCAGTTGGGGGGGACCAGGCTGGCAGGGGGAGGGTAGTTGGAGGCAACCAGGCCAGCAGGGGAGGGCAGTTGTGGGGCAATCGGGCCAGCAGGGAAGCAGTTAGGTGTCGATCAGGCTGGCAGGGGAGTGGTTAGGGGCTGATCAGGCAGGCAGGCAGGCAAGCGGTTGGGAGCCAGCAGTCCTGAATTGTGAGAGGGATGTCTGACTGCCCATTTAGGCCCGATCCCACACCAGGCAGTCGGACATCCCTAAACGAGCAGTCGGACATCCCTTGAGGGGTCCCAGATTGGAGAGGGTACAGGCTGGGCTGAGGGACATACTCTCCCCGTCCCCCTCACCACCCCATGCAGGAATTTCGTGCACTGGGCCTCTAATGTGGATATATGCACCCATACACATTTTGTTTTGTGCATTAAGATGGTACATTTCATATAATTTTTATTCTGCTTTTTCCCCCACAAAGCAGCTCATTATGAAAATACTCCCATGACAATAAAAGTTATCAGCAACATAATATTTAATAGTTGCATTATAGTCTACAGCTATGTGATAATTACCAAGTCATCAGCATTGTTGGACATTTAAATTCTTTTTTTCTATTATAAATAACACTTGGATAAAAGTCCAACTACCCTCGCATGTATCTGTAATTATTTCCTTATGATAATATTAGGAGTACAACTGCTGAGTCAAAGGGTAAGCTGCCCTGGCTGGTGTGGCTCAGTTGGGTGGGCATCATTCCATGCACGGAAGGGTTGCTGATTTGTTCCTGGTCAGGGCACATGCCTGGGTTACAGGCTCCATCCCCGGTAGGGGATGTGCAGGAGGCAGCCGGTCAATGTTTCTTTTTCTCTCTCCCACTTCCTTCCTGTCTCTCTTTAAAAAAAAAAATAATAAAAAAATATATATTTAAAAGCATAAGCCCATCTCAAGGCCTCTGACCTTTCATATTGCTTCCAATAAAGGACATGCGGCTTTATAATCAAACCCACAGTGTGGCTGTTTGACCTCACACATGTTCCTTCTACCCCCACCCCCTTTGGTCTCTTGGGTATATGGATTTTGTTGCTTTTGTCTAATGAGCCAATTGTGACTACTAGGACAAAAATGGGGCTGATCTAATCTAGGTTCACATCATTCTTCCAAAATAAATGAGACTGCTCTGAACACTGCAGTGTTTTAGAACAAGGGGTCGGTGAGAGAAAGGCGGTAGGCTTGTTCTCCCATAGCCTCTTCTCCTGAATTGTGAATGACTGGCTTCCTCCAATCCATCAATCAGCAGGCTGAGTCTCAACACTGGATTGCAGCAAGGGGATGAATGAGCTTACATATAGTAGGGACACACATGCTGAGCACAAACAACACATGCACAGACACCCCAATCACACCTCCAGCTGGGATGCTGGAGACATTCTGGCAGGTAAAACGCCCTTTCATAACCCTCATGGAATCAAGGGGAATGATCCTTGCTCATTCTTTTATTTTAAGGGGAGAGAAAAGAATATGCAATAATAAATTAATTTGGATTGGAGACTACCCTATTTGTAATGGGCACTTCCACTTCAGCCAATTAAAAAGTGGCATTCTTCACTCCCCAATGAGCAGGAAGGGACAGCTGGCATTTTGGAGTTGGCAAATTCCTCCTGAAAGATCAATGTTGTCTCTGTATTTGACAGACGGTCTGGTCTAAGGTTTATTTGTAGAAACAGATAACGTAATATTCAGACCGTCAGCATGTGCACACATACAAGGGCCGTTGTCCTTTAACCCTTTTCCCTCCATTGAACTTTCAGAATCTGAATGTCTTACCCTCTTATTTGAGACTCAGAGTTTCTGACCAGTGGCAAAGGGAACTTCAAAAGATGTGGCTATCAGAGAAAGAGAGAGAGAACAATCTTGAAGAACCACAGGTCATCCGAAATCCTACTGAAATTAAGAAAATGAGTCCTTCCCAAGTCCTTTACTTCCCGAACTTTGTGCCTGCTTACAAGCTCTGCAGAGAGAGGCTTGTTCTGATATCTGCGAGGAGCCTTGGGCTTGCACTGGTATTTGCAGACCTCAGCTGGACACCTAGGACTGGGGGCAGGAAGCCCTGCCCCTGGTATGCCTCTGCCCAAACCAGAGGCACCGAGTGGCCTGGGGGAATTTCCACTGCGATGCCGCTGCTGTTTCTGGGTAACGCAAGTATGTGTGGGCAGGGAAGAGCTCGAGAAATGAGTTGTCTGGAGCAAGCTCATTCTGCAAGTTGCTCCTCAGCCGATGATGGACTACGGGTGAGTTTTGCAAACTCCCAGGGGTTAGTGCCAAAACCCAGGGCTGCGTGTCCATCTAGAATAGGAGCTGAGGTGAATGAACAGTAGTCAAGGTGAACATTTACTGAGGGCTCATTACAAGGCAGACCACAGGGTGCTGTGCTATCATGATCTCCTCAGTCCCCACGTATGTCTGGTGTTCTGGAAAATCACAGAAAACCTTCCAGGATGTATTACACTTTGCCTTCACCAACCCATTTCCTGCCCCTCACTTTGCAAGGACTCGCCAACTACTCTGTTTACACATGTTTTGCGTGGTTATGTTGCCACCAGGAACAGTCCAAATTCCCCTACAGGCCTTATCTAGGAAGAGAAACTAGCTTATTTGCCACTTTTAAATTGCATGAAACATAAAGAGAATAACTCTAAAACCAAAGTCGTCAACCTGCTGCCAATGTGTAGTTCGGATGGAGTCAACAAAACTAGATGACCAGGGCTCTTAGCAACGGGTAGCATCAACCTGCCAAAGAACCTGTGTTATAAAGGATCAGATGGACTATGATCAAATAGTTTTCTTGACTTGATTTATAGAAGCTACTACTTACATAGAATCTGAATTTGAGAACGAGTGGCTAAAGATAGAGTGACTATGTACTTAATCAGTTAAATGCCACACGTCCAAAATGGAAACCATGCCTCCAGGCCACAATATTTTGAATTTAATTTAAAAAGCAATTTGCAATAAATATTATAAAAATAAATGTATCACTCACAATTCGGGTGTTCTTGAATATTTTCAGCTGAAAAGTCTCATGAAAAATGATTTTAAAGTTGGTGAGGGCTGCCACTTAGGGACAAAATTTTTTTTTTTAAATAGACACTCGTGACGTGTGGGGAAGGTCTGCCATTTGCGACTACAGGGGCTTATGGCGTACAATGAGTTAAGAAGTGGCATGGCCATACAGTTACCATACAAAGAATGCAAAAGGTTGGTCTCTATTTCTAGGAAACTTCAGGACATACCAGCCCGACATTTAGTGATAAGTAAATGAACTCCATTATATGTGAATTATTTCTTAGGCCATTTACTTATGTTCGACAAGAACTTATCTTGTACATCTTCTGTGTTAATGATGGGTTCCAGATAAGGGAATTCTGAATTCATCAACAAACCAAGTTTCATTAAAAAAAAAAACCCAAAAACTAAAATGGATTCCTTTAATGAATAGTTATGAAGTGTCTACTCCGAGCCAGGCCCTGGGTAGGCTCTAGGAATCCTGGGAGGCATAGGATAGGATGGTCCTTACTCTCATGGGGCCTACAGTATCTTGAGGAGAGAGGGACAATATGCAGGCAAATTATCAGGAAAGAAGATTTTAGAGGCAAAGTGCGATAATAAAACAGGTGATGTGGTGAACAGTAATGGGCAGGGGTAAGAGTAGGCTGGGGCATGTGAGGATCAGGGAAGAACCTTCTAAGGCAGCAGGCTCTATAGCAAGAATGAACTTGGTTTGTACAAGGAACAGAATAAGCATAGGAGCGTGGCAAGCAAGGGGGACAGGCATATGAATGGTGGTGGGGGGGGGGGGCACAGGCATGTGAAGGGAAGTTGGGAGGTTTAGATAAGGCAAGCAAGGCCATGTACCCAGGAGAAAGAGGTTAGATCTCACTCTATGTGCAACTGAAAAACACTAGAGAGTTGAAACAATTTCCTGAATCTGAGGCACTGCTAAACCTCTGATGCGTTTATAGAGTTAAAAAACATAAAACTAAAACTATGAAACAAAACTCCTTGAAAAATCTCAAAGATAGTGTAATTTCCGGGGGGGGGGGGGGGTGTGGGTGGGACGGGACGGACAAAATTCCACTTTTTGCAAAACTGATTGTCTAGAAATCCCTTTCAATGTATTTTATGTGTTTACTCATTCATGTAAAAAACGAATTTTTATTACTAAGTTCTAGGCACTGTGGTGGGTGCTAAGGAGATGATGCAGTAGAGAGAACAGCATTGGCCCATAGAGAATGACACAAATACCCGGGTGGTGACAACACACTGTGACAATGCTGTACTGGGAGGGGGGTGGTAAATGCTTTCTTAATGTGCAGGGGTTACCCCATCCAGTAGAGGAGGAAGGATCAAAAGAGGCTTTCTGAAAGAAGTGATGTTCAATAACAACATCTCATCTTCCTGTAGGTAAGAAGACACAGGGCAAGATTAGGAAATGAAATAGGCTCAGTAGGGCCCAAATGAAGAGTGTAAACAGAGACTGTGGTATCAAGCAGGGGTGGACTATCCAGGTCTCTCCAATAAAAGGATTCTAGAGTTCCTGGTATCTATGGGAACCATCAAAGACCTTGAAGGGGGCAGAGGGAGTGCTGTGTTCAAGTTTGCACATTAGAACAACCCTGAGGGCTGCAGCACAGAGAGTGAGCTGGGGGGGGGGGGGCGCGGGGGAGATAGTCAATGGTCAGGAGGACAAACAAGATGGGCAGGCTTGGGTGAGGGAGCAGGAAGGGAGACAAGTGGCTGATGTGAGTGGCAGACTTGACATGTTTTGATCACTGGGGAGAAGTCAGTGATAAGTAAAGAGAGTAAAGGAAGCTGGCCAGGTTTCTGGGCACCAGCTGGAGATGGGTGGAATTCCTGGAAACAGAAAGCACAGGGTGAGGAACAGGTGGGAGTGCAGGGCAGAGAGAGGAAGCATTCACACGCGACAGTCACCTGGCACTGGCATGTTGCTGGTGACTGGAACCATAGAAAGGGATGTGCTCAATGGAAGAGTTAGGAAAGCTTTAAAACCAGACCCTAAGAAATAAGAATGTTTAAGGGGAAAGGATCCCTTGGAGGAGACAGGCAGAGAGAGCAAGAAAATCAAAGAAAGTGGTGTCACCCAAAACAAGCAAAGAGAGGGCTTTAACCAGATGGGCCCTTGACCATGTCCAACATTGCCAGAAATCAAGTAAGACGAGGCTGAGAGGGGCCTGTGAGACGTGACAGGGAGGTGACTGGTGACTTTGGTGAGAGCAGTGCCAGCAGGGTCCTTGGGAACAAAACCCAGGCTGAGTGGGGAGGGTGGAAAAAGGAAGGCCTATATTTAGTCTCAAGAGTAGGGATGAAAAAAATGTATCATAGGACTTTCCCCACAGTACAAATTAAATGTGGATTTTCCAAACATTGGAAATAACTCCATATTTTTAAAATGGGAAATAAAAGGGCCATTTTGGAGAAAATTACCTCAGGCAAAAAAAAGAAAAGAAAAAAGTCAAAGAAATCCTCCCAAGATTTCTCCTTTCAAATGCTTCCTGGAGTGGCCACCCAATAGCGTGGTGCTAATGACTCTAATGCACTCTGGGTAAGCCAAGTACTGGTTCAGGGAAGATAATTCTGAAGTGCTAGATGTCAGGCGCAGCTCACTGTGTCCGTCCTGAGCAGCAAGGGCAGCATTCAGCAGAGGCGATCACAGCCAGCAGACCAGAAAGCCACAGTCATGAACAGCAATACCTCATAGGCGGCCATGGGCTGGTCCAAGAAGCTGACATGGTTACTGTTTACATTTGGGGTCCCACAGCTCTCCCCTCACTGCCTCTCTTGCTCCTCCACCCAACAACTATTTAGTGAAAGCCACCTTGATGCCAAGAAAGGTAGTGGATGCCAAAGAGAAATAAGACCCAGTCTCAGCCCTTAAGGAGCTTGCTGTCCAGTGGAGAAGCTTGGGATCTAAACAGATGAGTATTATGCATTTAGTTAAGTGCTCTGTGGTGGGTTTAGGAGAGTAGAATCATGTGATGGATTTTTCAGTCTGCCACAACAAATGGTGTGACCTTGTGCTTTCTGAGCCTCAGTTTCCCCACCTGAGAAATGAGGTCATTAACACTGTCCCTCCTAAATAATTGTGAGTGAATGTGATGCTCTCAGCTCAGTGTCTGGCTCCAAGGGAGCCTCTGATGGGCGGCAGCAGCTGCCGTGAGGTACAACGACAGAAATAAGCACTGGCTACTGGGATAGCACTTTATGAAAAGTGGGCCATGGTGCAGTCAAGGATGAGGGGGTCAGGGAAGGCTCCCTGGAGGAGCTCAAGTGCATCTTCAAAGGGACAACAGCATTAACAAGGGCAGAAAGAGGGAGGAAGCACCAGGCAGAGGGAACTGCAATCTCCCATTTTTCTACCTTTCTTGCAAAGTTGTTAATTCCATACAATGAACACCATGCTGTCTTTTCTGGGTGCTAATTCAACAGGAAGAGCACAGGACTTGGAATCAGAAAGTCTAGGCTTGAATGGCAGCCTCAGAGCAACTTAAGACTCAAGCCACTCTCAGCCTCAGTTGCTCTCAGCACAAAATGTAGACACTAGCTGCCCACACTCCTCATCTATCAGTCCATGTTTATGAAATGCCTACAAATAGCACTGCCACGTGCTGAGGAAACTACTGTGAACAGGAAATGGACATGGGTTTGAGGTATGTGACAGCTTAGTGCAGGAATCAGAGATGTAAATGGGCAACCATAATCCGGTGTGCAAAATGCTGTGAGTGGCGTTAATGCAACAATCAAATAAAATATCTGTATGAAATGGCTCCAAAAACTGGGAATCACTATAAACATATATTTCGTAATGTTGTTATTTTTGATAATAGTGCTAGCCAGATTCTTAATCTCCCAGGACTTTTTTCAAACTTCTAGTCTGCTGGTCTGTGGATGGTACCTCGTTTCCAAGGCAACTCTGGGTCAATGTGTCTATCAAATACGTGTGTATGACTGCGATATATATGGTGTCCCTGCCAGGTTCTCTGGGGTCTGGTAATTAACTACAACAGAGTATCTTGGCATTCGATAAGGCCTGCATTGGGGAGCACTGTGGTTGGTGACTTCACATACATCTCATGGATCCAAACCCTATAGGCTGGTGTGATGCTGCCTGAGATGTCGATTCCTTCATTCAATATGTACTACGCGGCAAGCACCAGCCAAGCACTATCCTGGGAGGCCAGGGTATAGAGACAAACATGATGGCCCCTGGTTAAAGATGATTAGTTCAGTCACTAAACTGCGGTTCCCAACCTGTGGGTCGCAACCATCGGAAAACACATATAGCATATCAGATATTTACATTACGATTCCTAACAGTATCAAAATTACAGTTATGAAGTAGCAATGAAAATAATTTTATGGTTGGGGGTCATCACAACATGAGGAATTGTATTAAAGGGTAGCGGCATTAGGAAGTTTGAGAACCACTAGTAGTGGAAAAGACATCAGGGCACCAATATGATGAGGTGTTATGATGAATGCTGTAATGTATATAATTAGAGTGATCATAAAATCACCCGATCTAAGTAGCAAACTGATGAACGGAGTGGATCCAGAGACTCGAAGCATGGAACAGAGTGCAGAATCTCAGAGGGAAGGCCAGGGGCAGGGAGGAGGGGTGTGTGTGTGTGTGTGGGGGGAGCTAATCAACCAAAGACCTTGTATTCATATATGTATAACCCAAGGACACAGACAATAGGGCGCTGAAGACCTGGGGTGGGAGGGCAGCAGAAGCAGGCTGGAGTGGGTCAATGGGGGAAAAAGGGACATATGTAATACTTTCAATAATAAAGAATTATTTTAAAAAAATAAAATAAAATTTATTGCCCAAACCAGGGTAGTGAAGGAGGGAGACACTACTAAGTTTACACCTGGACTAGAGATATAATAGGTGAACCAAGATATATGGTCCCAGCCCTAGCTGGTTTGGCTCACTGGATAGAGTGTTGGCCTGGGGGCTGAAGAGTCCGGGTTCGAATCCGGTCAAGGGCATGTACCTTGGTTGCAGGCACATCCCCAGTAGGGGGTATGCAGGAGGCAGCTGATTAATACTTCTCTGTCATCGATGTTTCTGGCTCTCTATCCCTCTCCCTTCCTCTCTGTAAAAAATCAATAAAATGTATTTTTTTAAAAAAGATATATGGTCCCTATGTAGAATACAGACGTCAAATTTTTGCTCAAAGCAGTGACACATGAGTGCCAGCACCAAAGCATATTGACACTGTGCCCCATTTAATGTAACTCACATTTCTGCTTTCCATGAAACTGGTTATCTCCTTTTCATGGTCTCTAGCAATATAGAATTTTCTTTGCACATTATACCCTAAAGGCATTTGTGGATTTGGAGATTATGAGCTAAAAATTGCATAAGAATGGTAATCAGATACCTAAGCCTTTTTTTTATGGCAGAAATTCACATTATAGGATTGAAATTTAAGTTTCCATCCTACCTACACTGCTGCCTAACTGCCTGCCACTTAGGGTTATGTTAAACAGCCATCTACAGGAATTCCCTCCTCAGGCTCCAAATGAACCTTCTTTCCAAATGCTTCTTAATATCAGCATTTAAAAGCATTCTCCAAGCTACCCTAAGGCGAATCCAAATTAATTTCTCATTTTTAGACTGGCTCTTTCTATTCAGTGGTAAAAGGACTTCTACTCTAATGCACACGAGCAGGGAGGTGACATTTTTATACTCCTGGTAAGGTGAACTGGAAGAAGAAAGAAAAACCTCTTGGAGACGTCCATTAAGTCACTCTCCCGCCTAAAGGGCTTCCCTGCCAAGCCTGCGGGTAGTTTCCCACATGAAATTGACTTTCAGAGTCAAGTCCCATTGGATGAACTCCCACCACCTAAGAAGTGAGCTTCTGTTCATGAACCTGGAACTAGGCTCCGTGAGTCGCTTCCCCTGGTCTGTGTGGCAGGCATCTCCTCACACAGGGGACATGGCTGCTCATCTGTTTTAAGGGACAAATGCTTAGTGAACCTTTGGCTTAGAAGAGAAGACACACATCTTATAAAGATGATTTCCTCTTATTTCACAGGCCACATTTCAGATGAGAAACTTAGAAAACAAAGGGGGAAAGTCCAAGTTAGTTAAAAACAATTCCTTAGGCCAGCTCTCTCCCAAACCTAAAAGCAGAAGCAGAAAGTAACTCCAGCCTGTTTTTGGCAAAAATACAGAAAACTCCCTCTTCCCCTACCAAGTGTGTGGAGTAGCATAAAACTTCCGGGCCAGGCGTGGGTCAGGAATCTTCTACACTTTGGTGTCTATTATCCTTTATACTAAAAACTGGGGGGAGGGCAGTTCCCCCGGCCCTCCTAGCCCATCCCCCCTCCCTCCTGAGGCACTCCCCAGCCCTCCCAAAAGAAAAAAAAAATTGGGGGCGGGGTAATTTTTTTCTGAAAATATATACTTTCAAAAGACAAATATGCTAAAAATTCATGGCAGACAGTCTTCTTCAGGACCAGATGATTTCCAGCATGTCCCTCAGTGTCCCAGCCTACAACAACCCTGCATCTCAGGCACCTCTCAGCATTCTGTTTACGCTTCCCATGAGCTGCCTTTCATGATGTTTACCAATCCCTTTGATCACCAACTGTTTATAAATTCCCCTGGCTACAAGCAGGACCCTGGATGCCTGAGTTTTTACTGCTAAAATAGTACTACCACTAATCACCTGTGAAGCACCAAAAAGTAAGAGCTAGCCCTTATGTCACCTAAACAGCCTTAAACAGGGGACAGACCTTTTGGGCTCCTTTTACACAGGAAAGGAAAAACTTGTAAAAAGTTACAGCAACATATGTATTCTGAGCACACAGGCTCTCTGGCATCCTTCCTGCAGCTCTGTATCACTCTTGAAATGTAGTTAAATCTCAGGTTTACACTTAAGCTCATTTATGTCTGATAATGGACTTGAACACATATCAAAGAACCTGCTCAAGTGTACTTATCAGTCCCTCACAGGTATGAGGCTCAGAAGTTCAATATAGGACTTTATTGCTCGCTTGTTTAGAAGCTCAGAAGTACGGTATCAGCAAGTATTTGGATGAGGACTCCAATTACTTATGATCCCAGGTAATCCTATATTGCTACAGGGTTGCCTGGTTATAAACTACAGATTGAAAATACTCTTATGATGGATAATTCACAACCAGGGGATGGAGTTATATGTCTCTATCTCTAAATAAAATATACGAATACCCTTTAACTTCTTTGGGGAATAGGGAGGTTTTGCTCTTTAATTTATATTTAATCTACTGCTTTGAATGGATAACAGTAGATAAAATTTCCAGACAGTATAAAAAGGTACCAGTATACAAGGGTAGACAGAAAAAGATAAGTCTCCCTTTCCATTGACCCACTCCCCAAAAGTAGCCAATGTTGTGAATTTCTTGTATCTCCTTCTATCTAGGGATATGACATGAACATACAAGCGTGTGTGTGTGTGTGTGTGTGTGTGTGTGTGTGTGTGTGTGTGTGGTTTTCCTTTCTTTAAAAACAAATAGTAGCAAGTTATTCACATTGTTTTGAACAGTGCTTGCTTTCCTTAATATATCTTGGAGACTGCTCCCTCAGCACACCAAGTTGTCCCCTGGGTTCTTTTTAGTGGCTACACAGCATTCCACTATGGAGATGTGCAACAGCTTACTCAACCAGATCCTTACTAACAAACATGTAGGTTGCTTCCTATCTTTTGCTTTTGAATGGGACAGAGTCTCAGAGCTGGAATAAGACAGAAGAAATATTAAGTTAGTCCTACCTAGTGCCATCATTCTTTTAAAAAAATACTGATGTCTAAACCACATGCAGAGCCTCTATTTGGAAGTAGCCTTCCTGCTCCAACACACCAGAATATAAAACCTCTCTCTCTTCTAGAGCTAACGACTGGATTCTAAAGTTGATGAGGTTTAGGTGTGGCCCATACACAGCAGCTGAATCCTGGGAAGAGGAGCCTCTTAGCTCAGCCAGAACCCAATTCATCACACTGGGTGGACCAGCCTTAGTATCTAGGCGGCTTCCACTAAACAACAATGCTCTGTAGGGCAAATCTCTTAGGTTAGGGAAGCCTAGTGTGGAATGTAGGTCAAGGTCATCCCTCCCTTCCATGCAGACCTCTAATTCTGCTGGGGCTCTGCTTTAGGACTTACACAGTCCTTGGACAAAAATATTTCCCAAACAGTGAGGTGGTGAAAAGCATGTGCAGCTGGACTGCCTGGCCTGTTGGTGAGTTAATGAACCTTTCCACAGCTCAGTTTCCTCTCTGTAAAAGGAGGAAAGTAGTACCTACCTCAGAGGGTGATTGTGAGGTAAGTGAAATAATGCAAAACTGCTGAACAAAGTGCCTGAACTTAGAAAGGGCTCAAGAAAATGTTAACTCTTGTTAATAAAACAAGCCAAAGCCACGTTTTTTCTTTTGAGAGATGGCTTGGTCCCATATGTTGTAAATTGTGATGGATTGCCATGCTTTCCTTGATTAGACAACTGAACTACACATACTTTTCTCTTCTTTGTCATGGCTGCTAGGTAGCTCAGGGAAGTGAGCTGCTGAAGCACTCTCTTCTCTCAGCCTTTGCTGTTATCTTTTATTCCAATTGTACTCGACTGTGTATGTATTGTGAAAAAGAGTAATGAGCCTCATGTTTTTGTTTGGTTATTAACAATGCTCAGAGAACAGTTGTCACCGGATACCTGGCACATGTAACACATTTGCTTGCACTGTCCCCCAACTGTGCTCTAAACACACACACACCCGTATACAGCTTGTCAGCACACAAAGACTTGAAATAAAAAACAAATGCCTGCTCTTAGTAAAGGCTTGAAAATCTTGAAAACGCTGGCCTAGATTTCACTGGCAGCAGGAGACCAGTGTGTGTGTGATGGTTGCCTGCATAGATTTTGAGATGGATATGCTTCCCAAGCTATAAAGTCATCCTTTAATAAATGCATTGAAATTGGTTCAGCCCTAGGGGGAACTATTATACCTGGATGCCAAGCAATAAAAGGAAGGAAAGGGAAAAATATGAAGAGGAAGTTCAATTCCCAAATCGCAAACCTAATAGCAATTGAAACTGCAGTCAGTCAACCCTAGGACTGTGCCTATGCCAGAAATAAGGCTGGACTTGCAAACATCCTGCTGCTGCCTCTTCTATTTGGAGGGAAGTGTAGTGACAACCAGATGGTCAGCTTTGGAGGGAAAGCTGTTTTGTTTTGTTGTTGTTGTTGTTGTTTTAATGGCAGAAATGAGCAAATGCAGGGAAATCTCCCTAGTCTGAAGAAACACTGCTTACCTGAGATTAGAAGGCTCTGGAATAGGAGAGATTTGCACCTCTGCCAACATACCTGAGGCCTGAAGAATTGGCTCTGAAAGCCTGAAGAAAGGAGGAGTGCTGCAAAACTGCGTTGCCTCCCCCTTCCTTTCATGTGATGGGAGAGAACAGTAGTTGCCTCCCAGCAAAGGAAGGGCTGTGTCAATATTATCTCTGAGTATCAATCAAATCTCAGGATGAAGGCAGCTCACATCCCTGACTGCTAACCATGGCTAGGAATGAGGGACTGGTCCTCAAAATGATGAAAGACTTGCTGGCCAGGGGACTCATACTGGCCTCTGTCCAAATTCCAGTCCTGCTGCCTCCCAGCTCTGTGATCTTGAGGAAGACAATGCATGTAAACCCTCAAGACCAGGGCCTGGCAACAGCAGATGGTCACTAAACCTTTATCCCACTCTTCTTTTTCCCTGAAACCCCCTATTTTCATCCTTTATATTCTGTCCTTTGTTATCACTTATTCCAACTATTTCCTGCTCTCCCCCTTTCTTTCTCTTATACTTTGGCCTGCTTGAGTGTAAGGTACTCAATCACGCTCCCTTTTCTCCCACGGTCTCCTGAGCTCCCAAAACTTGCCCAGCATCTAAACTTGAGTCATACTTGGGAATGAAGGGTTAGAGAGAACATGATGGAACTGTTGCAGTCTCTTTCATCAGCTGTAAATTGGGGGTTATAACAGCACCTCATGCAATACGGTGATTAACTAAGTAAGGACCTGTATAGTGCCTGGCACATCAGTGCCTAATGGATGTTAGCCACCATCATCACCACCACCATCCTCCTAGGTTTCATGGGGATGTGGCATGCCGACAAATACGCAGGGTGCAGCAAAAGTAGGTTTACAGCTGTGAGTAAGCAAAACATACTTTACTTTTGTATTATTATTAATTTATTGCATTATTTTCCATACGAACAACTGTAATCCTATGTTTGTCCCACCCTGCATTTTGCCACCTTTGAGAGCAAAATGTATCCTCAGGAATATGAATCAGGCCCTGGAGGATCAAACAAAGGTGGAATTTTCCAGCCGCTCAATGTGGTGCTGGCAGAGCCTCTGTTCTTATCCACACTCATAG
The DNA here is from genome assembly GCF_963259705.1 of Myotis daubentonii. NCBI lineage: Eukaryota > Metazoa > Chordata > Mammalia > Chiroptera > Vespertilionidae > Myotis > Myotis daubentonii. The sequence continues at coordinate 85,024,943 of NC_081844.1, read as the reverse complement.
CTTTTGGGCAATGTCACCACCAGCTGGAGGCTTGTGCAGAGCTCATGAGTTGGCTGTCGCTGCCCTGCCCTGTCTGGCAGACCTCCAGAAGATGCCACCACCCAGTGGCCGGTGCCTGAGGAGCCGCCAGAGCGGCGGGGCCAGGAGACACACCGTGTGCGTTCGTGGCTCTCTTTAAGATTCCTCTCCTCTGGTTAATCACATCCCAGGATGCACTCCTTACAACACTGTCATTCAAACTAATGGAGGCCAAGTTCAGGCACGCCAGTGTTTGCCATATGTCCTCTAATGATCTATAATGGGCACTGATAATAAAAGCCTTTTCCCAGAAATTCAGTTTTCAAAGGAATCAACTCTGTCCAGAGCTACATAAGAAGATGACATTTTCTTCATGTTTAAAACTATAAAAAATGTTGCTCTCAAAGGAGCCAGTCAGTTAACGAAGAATAAAATAGGAAAATCTGCAATAACCATTTGGACTCCAAAATGAGACATTTTCAGAGAACGTGTAAGAAACTAGTGGGAACGACAGCAAAAAAAAGAAGCACAGATTTGCCTCCGGGAGTTTAGCGAAGCCACGGAATCCTTCACTAAATCCATGCAAGAAAGCCCCATGGCAGTGGACATCTGTGCTCTGGGCTGTCTCTCCTCTGGGGACCTCCCCTTCTCCAATCTCAGAGTCCATGTGCTCTGCGCGTGCCAGTCAAGGCTGACTACACTCGACAGAGCGGCACATACTCCTGGCCAATGTGGGCCAAGAGGAATTAGGCCTAGACTACTGTTCAAACTTTGGGGGAACAAAAGTTCTCTCCTTTCTCCTAAACTTGGAGTTTTAAGAAAGTTAAGCCCAGCTGGTGGCAACTATCTTGTGATCAAAAGGAAAGTGCTCATCTAAGAGAAGCGAACATAGAGGAAAACTGAGCTGAGAGATGGAAAGAACTGGGGCCCGAGGGCAACATCTGAGCACCTGTGTCCATCCACGCCTGAAGGCAGTGCTCCTGTGCCCCTCAGCACACAGGTGAACTAATAAGTTCCATTTCAGTCTGAGTTCGTTGGGCTGAGTTTTCTGTTACTTGTAACTGAGAAGCCTGATTGTTAAGTTTGCTAAAGCACAACATGGGGTCTCATATATAACAACTACCTGTACACTTAAAAAAATGTTCCTATTAGGGATGTCTATCTTAGTGGTGCCTCCTTTCCAGAAACATGTGAGAAGGGCAGGAATAGCCAGCTCTTATTGGAGACCAGAAAGGCCCTGGACTGAGAGAAAGCAAACATTCCTAACAGAAATGTCCGGCAGTCACTTGAACCTCGCACGGTGCTTAGTGACAATGTGTCAACTATAGTTGAGTGGCTGTGGTGCCGTTTCTATAATTCACTTATAATTTGAGAAAGACAATGGATGTTACTGATCCAAATGAAAATAAATACCAGACTCACTTTATCAGATTTAGCACAGTAACTGAAGGCTAAACATAGCAACTCTAAGGAGTAAAAATAAACAGGAATTTTCTCTAAGGCTATGTTTTCGCTATTTATACTCTGTCCTTATTAAGCTCACTATAAATCTGGCCTGTCCCATTTGTCTCTGAGCTGCTCTATCCATTACAAACTCAGAGGTAATCTCTTAGAGGTACAGCCTGACTCCAAGGTAAACAGCCCTTGCTGAAAGCTGAAGGTGTCAGAATGTGCCGGATGCACTTGTTCTTGGGTTGTAACACAGACAGGAGGAATATAGCTTATTTTCAAACCTCCATTGTTAGTTTTTTACAGAACAAAACTCAAAGCAAAGAGGATAAAGCAGAATGTTGCAAGGCCTTGTGTCACACTTAGAAAGGAAATCAGACCCTTTGTGGAAGAAAATTTGGGCTAAAAAAAATAGAGGAGTTCCAACATATATGCATATGTGCATAACCCATGGACACAAACAACAGTGCGGGGAAAGCCGGGGTGGGATGGGGAGGGGAAAATGGGGGACATCTGTAATATTGTCAACAATAAAAAAATAGAGGAGTTCCAGATGGTGAAGCCTATTTGACTGTGAAGCAAAACTGTGATGAAATCAGAGACCGTTTCAGGCAAGTTAATTACACAAGATAAATCGATAGAAGATGTTCCACTGGGATCCAGCTAGCAAGGCATTTTGGAATGGGAAGACAACATTATTAGGCTTTCCCAGCTTTAGCGCCTAAAGAAGTAAGAATCATATTGACATAAGAAACACAACAATTGTAACATAATAGATGAAACGCATATGTTCAGACAAAGTCAATTACGAGCAGCACGTGTCCTATATGTTCCTGCCTCTGAGTCTTTCCTTATAGTCCCCGTGCCCAGAATACTCCAGGTCCCTTCTGTCTAAATCCAACCCATCTTTCAAGACCCAAGTTCAAATGCCAATTTGATCACAAACTCTTCCTTGACCATTCCAGCTCAAACTCATCTCTCCTGTTGGAGAATTCCAGCAGCACTCTTTCCTATAGCATGTATTATTGTATGATTTATATTTCATATATTAATATGTTTTCTACTTCTGTTATTTCTGATTAAGAAGGACACTATTGCCATCTAACTTATCATTAACATAGTGCACTTACATAGTGAGGACATTAATTCCAGTTGAATGAGGAATACTCAGTTGCAGAAAATTGAACTCAAGTAAGGAAAAAAGAGTACAGTAAGCTACCTCTCTAGTGTTGCTCCCACTGTGTCCTTTCTGCTTCTCTCTGCACACTGGAATGACAGCAACTGGGCTTTCTCCCTGTGGCGGGGAACATAGCTGCTCACCATTCCAGAGGGCAAAACAGAATCTTAACCCAGCTCCAGTTTTAAAAAAAAAATTCCCATGAAAATATTGTGGTTAGTCTGGCTTGGTCATGTCCTCCCCACATTTCCCCACACTAAAACCAGTATTGTGCTATAAAATCTTTATCAGTGAAGATTTTCCCTCTTGTAATTCTACAAATAAATCACCTTTAATTATTTAAGCACCCAGGCTTTATTTTAACCAATGGAAATCTAAGATACAGAACACTTTTTACCTTCAAAAGTAGATATGGCATTTTGGAATGGGAAGACAACATTATTAGGCTTTCCCAGCTTTAGTGCCTAAAGAAGTAAGTAAAAAATTTTACTTTAAATGAATTGCTGTCTTGTGTTGTTACATAATTTGTGACCCAAGGTGCTGTTGGATGTGAAGAGTGGCTTGCTCTTTATCCAGACTCTGTATTATCACAGTTGTCTTTTTTAAAAAGTTCTGCACCATGTCTCATCAGCAATTACAGGTGATGCTTGAACAACACAAGAGTTAGAGGTGCCAACCCCTGTGCAGGCGAAAATCAATGAATAACTTTGACTCCCCCAAACTTTACTACAGCCCCCTGATACCTGTGGGGATTGGTTTCAGGAACCCCTATAGACACCAAAATCTCTTACATAAAATGACATAAAGAGAACAATGCATACAGTCGGCTCTCCGCATCCATGGACTCCCAACCTGAGATCAAAAATACTGTTTTTGATTGTGGTTGGTTGAGTCCACTGATGCAAAACCTGAGACTATGGAGCACTGACCGTACATTTATTGGAGAAAAAAAATCATATAAGTGGACCAGAAGAGTCTAAACCAGTGGTTCTCAACCTCCCTAATGCCACAACCCTTTAATACAGCTCCTTATGTTGTGGTGACCCCAACCATAAAATTATTTTCGTTGCTCCTTCATAACTGTAATTTTGCTACTGTTATGAATCATAATGTAAATATCTGATATGCAGGATATATTTTCATTGTCACAAATTGAACATAATTAAAGCATAGTGATTAATCACAAAAGCAATATGTAATTATATATGTGTTTTCTGATGGTCTTAGGCGACCCCTGTGAAAGGGTCGTTCGACCCCCAAAGGGATCGCGACCCACAGGTTGAGAACCGCTGGTCTAAACCATGTTGTTCAAGGGTCAACTGTATTACCTCTCTGTTGTGTGAATAAACAGAGTGGAGTATTCCAAAATATTGAATGACATAAAATCTAGGAGCCAAGTTTGTTATTGTGTGCAAAATAAGCTATGTCTTGGACATGGCCAATCTTAGAACCTGCTCTCCCCCGAGTTCCTGCTGGAAAGTTCTGAAATTCAGCCCCTTCTGGCAACAGATGATTAAACTGTAGAAGCACCTGCCTCAGGGCCTCTGGTCCAGAGTTTAGCGACCAGCCAAGGATGGGGCCCAGCAGAAAGCTAGCTCAGTCAGTCAGACTCGCCCTCTCAGGAATTAGGGCCGGGAAGCAGAGAATTAAATTCTGTGGAGAGTGAGGCCATGGACTCAGAAGCCAGGAGGGGAAAAGGTGCCTGCACTAAATAGTGGTAAAGAATAAGTCTGGTGGGGAGCACCTAGCAGGGGTGCGGTAGCGGGGGCAGTTGGATGCCGAGAGGGCCAACAACTCACAGGGCTGAATTGTGGTGATGCTCAACTTCATTCTGGGGCTGGCCTTCTTCCGAGAGACCCCACCTCCCCATAGCTCCAGCTCTTTCCAGCCTCTCCTGGATTCCTGGCCTGTGGTCCTGCCCCCACTCTCTCCATCCCAAGGTAGCCTCAGTGTGTCCAACCAGGCTAGGAACCAGAAGGTGTGGGCTCTTCCCGTTCAGAGTACTCAGAGCTACTCTGATGCTCACTGCCAGGTGTGTAACTAGGGTTATTCTAGACTCGTTGGGGGAGGGGTTGGGTTACGCTGTAACTGGGATCTGACTAAATCCCCTTCTCAGCCTGTGAGGATCAGCACTTCAGTACAAACCTTCAAGGACATTCCCATCCCCAGTTATTGTTAAAATAACAATTTGACAATATTTATGGCAGGTAACTTTTATTGAGCATTTATTATGTGCTAGAAACCATGCTAAATTCTTTATGGGAACTACTTCATTATATCCACACAACCACCCCATAAAGTACCTACTAAACAGATGAGGCTTACAGAGATCAAGTAACTTCATGGCAACAAAGCTAATAAGCAGTGAAAGTTGAGCTATGCACTCAAATAAGTCTGCCCCAGAACCTACACTCTTCACACTGTGACAGACCGAATAATGAAAACCTGATTTTTATCAAAGACTTTATGAGGTGACATGGGAGAGGATTTGTATCACATACCACATGGGATAAACTCCATAAAAGTTCCTTTTATAGAGCTTTGTTTCCCAAAGTTCCTCCCCAACTGACAACCCCCTCATCTCTACACCCTGCCTCCAAATATCTCAACCTATATGCCCCACTTGGGCATATAGCATGACCCTCAGGAGTCCTGATTCTACCCCAAGCTTGGCACAGCACCACACAGCCTCAGCACCACACGGAGCCAAGGCAGCCCTCCGTGATGCGCAAGAAAGCAACCTTGCAAAGATCCGGGCCCTTTCCGAGAAAGGGAATATCTCTATATAGTGGCAAAACACAGATCAGCTCACTTGAGCAGAGATGGCATTTTCTTTCTCTTCTTTTCTACAAATTTTTGTTTTTCTAGATGAATCTGAAATAAAGCTAAGCTTGTGGCGCACACAAACAGGGTTCTGTCTAAAACCACATTGCCTTCCTATTTTGGAGGCCCGACACACTGATTACATAATCATACTCAAAAGGGTCTTAGGTTTCAGCTAAACCTTTTGTACATAGAGACCTAATTCTTCCTGAGGTGTGCCATGCTCAGTGGGTTACACAGTGAATTTGTTTCCGAGGCACACCAAAATTAAAGAGTAAGACTGGAAGATGACTCTGTCAATAGGAGCACCGAGGATATGGCTAACAGAGCTCCCCATGGCCCAATTCAGAGCAAGCAGTATTCAAAAGGTCAACTCAACTCAGGTTCTTTTTGTTGTTGTTGTTAATCTTCACCGGAAGATATTTTTTTTTCATTGATTTTTAGAGAGAGTGGAAAGGAGGGGGAAAGCAAGAGAGAGAGACATCAATGCAAGAGACACACCGACTGGTTGCCTCCCCCACCCGCCCTGACCAGAGCCTGCAAGGAGGGTATGTGCCCTTGACCAGAATCAAAGCCAGGACCCTTCAGTCTTCAGGGCCCACAGTCCAATCACTGAGCCAAACTGGCTAGGGCTCAACTCAGGTTCTAGTAAGCCTCCCTTTATACCAACACTGGAACAGGTTACTGAATTGTACCTTGGAAAGAATAAACTCCTGAGTTGACATTTCTGGAAGTAAAAGAAGAGCCTGGAAAAAGCAGCCATGTATGCAAAGAAAATTACAGCAGAAAGAGTAATGATGAAGCAGGGTGCCTGCTTGTAGGCACAGGACCTCATTGACTTGTGCTGAAATTAAAGGCAGAACTTAATAGCTGGCTTGTGAGGAAGAGGGACTTCGATTTATGATTTAGAATTTCCTTATAGATTGAGAATCAGAAAAAGAGCCCTCACCCTACACAGAAATTTGGGTGTTGCATGAAAACTTACCAGCAAAACTTTTCTTGACCCATGGCAAGGCATAGTCCCTTCTCACTTACTTTTTTCTGGCTACTCTGATTCAGAGTTTAAAGAACTAACTCTCAAGAACTTTCCTTTTCCATATAAGGCCAGAAAACCATCCTTCAAGGTATGAATTAAATTTCAATTTAACAGGATATTTGGTGTAGGGATTGTATAAAAAAATGTTACAGATTTTTGCCTCAAGTATTGTTTGGGAGGGAAAAAAAGTACTTCCCCAATGGAGAACTGTCCGAATGAGAAATTCTGGTGGCGGTAGTTGGGGGTGGGGGGTGGGTGGCAGAGACTTCAACCAATTAACTGCCACCCATCCAAAACAGAAACCATCCCCATTTATTCCATATGCACTGGAATATTTAAGAAGTTAAGTCACCATAATTTTCTTTACAAACCCAGAGATGTCACTAACAAGTCTGATTTTAAAATTGGGCAACCAGAGTTAATATGTGAGGTTTGCGGCTATAGACGCCCGTGGTGTGTGGGGAAGGTCCACCACTTGCGTCTATGGACACTTATGGCATGCAAAGGGTCAAAAAAGCAACATATTCAAATGATCAAATTCCACATTTTCCTTCCTTTCAATCTTTTTTCTCTCTCCATCTTTCTTAGGGTCCAATTTTTAATTTATTTTTTTTGCATCTGAAATGTTAGATCCAGAGAGACCTCTGCGGAAAAAAACAAGCAGACAAGCACTTGGGACACTGCACCATCTTCTCTTTTATAAGCCCAATGCTTGACAGCTGCAGAGTCGGAGACATAGGAAGGCTTCTGGCTAACAGGATAAAAAGAGTTGGGTCAAAAAACTAGAACTCCCCCTTCCTCTCTCTCCGTCAGCTGGACCAAAGCAGGCAAGGAACGTACAAACTTCAGTGTAGATTTAGAAGATGAAGTAGGGAGATTACTGGAAACCCTGCCCACACAATGTAAACAGAAAAGACAAAATAGATTCAACCATAAATAATCTTGAGTGAATGACCAAGCCACTCACTTACTACTGAAAATCTGTCTCGTATTAACAGCAATGCTGTTACATATGCAGATCTGACTTCCCCCCTGCTGGGCTGTAAGAGATCTGAGGGAAGACTATTTCTTAACAGAATCCTTCTTAACAGAAGGATTTAGTAAGTGTTTGCTATTGAACAGGAAGGGACTATCTGTCAGATGTAGCCAATTTTGAATGCTGACATTCGTGAGGGCTCCTGGGTACAGCAGCAAATAATTGAATAACTGGTGGTGCCATATTCCACGGGGGCACATAAGATGAAGATAAGTCTGCGTTCCTTTGAGATTTAAGAAAGGGTAGAACATCGTGCAAGAGCAGTTGGTGGGTATTCTTCTGCAAAAAATTACTTAATTGCAGTTGTCCCTTGGACAGTGCTGCGTCTGACTGCTGTCTGGGGTGACCCCATGGCCATGTTGGTCACTAACGTGTGGATCTTGTCTCTACCAGGTTAGCATGTCCAGGACTCTCATGACTCAATTCTTGACTCTTGATCCCCTGCCAGTTTATTTTCACGGAGACAATTGCACATTGTAAGTGCTGCCATGGGATGACTAAGGGCATATTTCCTCTAATTCCACTTTCACACAAAGGATCAACAGAAGAAAGGGAAAGAGGATGCACTATGTGTGTAAAGGGTGGGGGCTCTTTCTCCCCCAGAAGGAACGGGGAGTTATACGGCGCTCCTACCACGAGGTCCGTACAGCGAGGCTGGCATAAGGGAGTTGAGGAAGAATATGGGCTTCTTCTGAAACAGAGTCAAAGTCAACACATTTATTTGAAGAAACCTCTCTTGTGCTTCAGGTTGGACTTTTCCAACTTTCAAGCAGTCTTCTTCCGGTCAAAGGGCTGATGTTAATGGGCTGTCATCGTCCTTGCCTTAGATGTCTGAGAGGACACAATGAGGGCCTTGCCAATCTTTCTCCCATTCCATCCCGGGTGCTATCCTAAATTCTCATCTGAAAGTTTCACCTGCTAAATCTTCTAAGGTTTTGAGTGCAGTGGTGAACACAATGAAACTGAACAGGATTTTTCAACTTGCTTAAAACCCAAGATGATTCTCTGCTTTAGTCACTAAAAAACAAACAAACAAACAAACAAAATACTTCTTTTAACTGTGTCTAATCACAAACAGTATTCCTTCTATTCTTAAAAAAGAAGCTGAAAAGGATTATGAAATCACTAAATTGTCCCGTTTTTCATTAGCAGGAAGCAGGTGATCATATTGCCTAGAAGGCAGGGGATAGTGACGAATAGAGGTGATTTCAGCAGTGCATCTGGGGTTACCAGGGCAACTGCTAATTATTATTGAGTAACTCTAATGTATTTTCACCAAGGTCAGGAGTTAAGGTTTTTTCATTATATATTCTCCTTTAAAATGTGGCTTTCACAGGAAATTGGGTGGGTAGAAGATGGAAGATGACAGATGGAGATCAGGTGAAAGAACTATATATAGCTCAAGAAAAACTGAACTACTTAAATTTCACGATGTCAGCTGAGGGGCTAGGGGAAGAGTTCACAAGTAGCTAGCTGCTCAATGTAAAATATGACTTTCTGGTTTCCTAAGTTAGGGCTTCCCAAATTAATAAGGAATCTGACATCAGTCCAGATGTAGGGGGTCTAACAGGATCCACTCTACTTAGCTCCCTAGACAAATTTCCTCTGCTGTCCCCAGAGTTACTGATTACTAAACCGAACTGGAGCCTTGGACAGGCCAGCCTGATGTGGAGGAGTCAAGTGGCCATTAAATAATTTAAACAGACAATGTTATTATTATACACCAAAAACAACACCTTCTTGGTACAGGCCCTATTCTTCAATCAAACAGCATCTTCTTACTCAGATCCCTAGCTATTGAGACTATAACAAAGTTTAAAGGTTAAAGAAAATTCCTCTGCTCCCTTTGGCAGCACATATACTCAAAACTGGAATGTTACAGCATGGCCCCTGCACAAGGATGCCACGCAAATTCATGAAGTGTTCCTACTTTTAAAACCAAGCCATCATGATGTATGCTTTAAACATATAGAGTGATGTAGGTCAACTGTTGTTCAATAAAACTAGAAAAAATAAAAGCACATGTATTAATAAATTCCTTCTCACAAAGATGCACCCCAAACTTTTAGAAGGCAATAAAACAAATGGTGATTTCAAAACTGGGGAAATCTATGTTTACTTGAGTTAAGGAACAATCAGTGCATGCACATGTGAAAAAATTCCAACACTACAAAAGAGTATTGTTGAAAGAAAAAGCCAGTGTCCCTTCCACCACAGGCTACTTGTCCCATCCGACTTCATCAGAGACAGCAACAGATTCATTCCCCTGCATCTTTCCAGAAATATTACATACGTGTACACACATCTGTGTATATGCCCCTGGATTCTTATAGAAGTAGGACCATGCAATGCTCACTCATGGTTTTCAAATCTAGCTGTGTATCTAAATCACCTCAGAAGTTTAAGAAACAAACCCAGCCCTAGCCAGTTTGGCTCAGTGTATAGAGTGTTGGTCTGTGGACTCAAGGGTCCCAGGTTCGATTCCGGTCAAGGGCACATGCCTGGGTTGCAGGCTCTGTCCCCAGTAGGGGGCACGCAGGAGGCAGCCAATCAATGATTCCCTCTCATCATTGATGTTTCTATCTCTCTCTTCCTCTCCCTTCCTCTCTGAAATAAAAAATATATTTAAAAAAAGAAAAGAAAAAAAAACATATCCAAAGTCAGATCTTGTCCCAGATCAATGAACTCTGAGGCTCCGGGGAAGGGGCCTAGGTGCTGGTATTTTTTATTTGAGGCTCCCCAGGTAATGCTAATGTGCAGTGTGCACTGAGAACCACAGTGGCACAATCTCCTGAACCTTGCTTTTGCCCTTAATGCACCTGTGAAGACTGCTCCATACCAGCGCATACAGACTTACCTCATTCCTCTGCTGTCCTGGATAGTGTTCCTCTCTACAATTTATTGAGGCAGTGCTTTATGATGGCGATCCCTTCTGGTCCCACTCCTTGGCTTTTATAAATGGCATGCAATATAAATCTATGCTGGATGGCAGCCACTCTCCATCCTATCCTCTTCTCAGGGAGTAACCAGCATGGAATCCATCAACAGAGTTTCCTGCACTCTCTGGATTCCTGTTGGGTTCACCAAGGGGGAGCTCTGGCAGGAGATTAGCAGGAGGAAGAAGAGGGACAGGGTATTTATTCCCTATCTCCCTTTCTTTTCTTTTTTATTAAAAAAAAATATATTTTATTGATTTCTTACAGAGAGGAAAGGAGAGGGATAGAGAGTTAGAAACATTGATGAGAGAAGTATTGATCAGCTGCCTCCTGCACACTCCCTACTGGGTATGTGCCCGCAACCAAGGTACATGCCCTTGACCAGAATCGAACCTGGGACCCTTCAGTCCGCAGGCCAACGCTCTATCCACTGAGGCAAACAGGTTAGGGCCCCTGTCTCCCTTTCTGATAGATTGCTTCCACCTAGCTGAGTCCCTTGACCGAAGGTCCTTTTGAGGTGCCAACTCTATAGAACTCTCTCCTCTTCTGAGTTCTGATAAACACTTTCTACTCAAGCCCTTCAGCCTAAGGATGGTAATTAGTTGTGTGCTACTACTCCTGGTTTACTGTGATTCTCCTGCCTCCACTCCTTTGTAATAAACCCTTCTTGAATTATGCTATTTTCAATGTGCTGAAGTTTCTTCTTAGGATTCTAACTGCATCCCGGATAGACATCTTTGCTTTTATTTCTTTGTAGAAAATATCATCTCGGTTCCCTCTGAAGACATGGCTTCTTCACATAAGGCAATGAGGTGGTCCTTACAGCCATAATTTTATCCCTTTTCTGAGCATTTTGACAACAGCCAGGGAACAGTGCCATCACCTCTTCAATTTGTAAGGAGTAATGGAAGGGACACTATCTTGGGGAGAACCCCACTGCTTGCTTGAGAAGAAAGTTGCCAGGCACTGGAAGAGAACCTGACAGAGCAAATGCAGGGAATGACTAAGATCAGAATTTCAGAATAATTCTTTTCAGAACTGTTTTTCTTTTGCCACAATGACAGTCAAATTCACAGAGTCATAGGCTGCAAAGGAATTCCTGAGGCTCAATTATCCCCCAGTGGAAACTCAGGATTGCAATTAGGTTCTAGCCTAATTAGTTTGGGTCCAGTTGGCTCCACCCAATGGAGAAACAATAGGGCAGATGGCTTAACAAAGCTCCCCCGAGAAAACACTATGCCTGCTGACTTGGGGCAAATAGCTTGAACCCTGATTCCTAAGAGGAGCACTTCTACTGATTTCAGTGTATTTTTTATTGGTAGTTAATTTAAGGTGAGGTGTTTTAATTTGTTTTAAAGTGATTGTCTCAATAATTTTAATCGGGGTTGGTTTGTTTCACACCAGTATCAAACAAACAAAAGCAAACGCTGAGCATCTATCTACTGCCACCACTGAGAGAAATCAACCCCAGGGGACTGTTCATTGGTAAGGGGGCAGCCTAGGAGCAAATACTGATAAGGAAATAAAAAATAATAGTAGCAACCAATTTTTATTAACCACTTACTATGAACCAGGCCATTTAATAAGTGGTATGCAAGCATCATTCCATCTGACCCTCACAGCAACCTTGAAGGTGGGTCTTATTATTACTATTTTTTTTTTTACTACTATTATCATTGCACAGAATAGGTTTAGTTCAGAGAGGGCAAGTCACTTGCCCAAGTTGACACAGTTGGGCAATAGGCTTACTATGGGCTTCGTGGGTTTTTCCTACACCAGATCCCACAGCTTTCTGTGCATGACTGACCCCATGGTGTCCTTCAGTTAGCTATTTGTGGCAGTAAATTTATAAATAAACTAAATATCCATTCTCCTGAAGGATCTCTGCCATATTAATGCCAAACATTTTGAGAAACACATTTTTCCCCTCAAAAGTAGAGTGTTGATATAGAATAGCATTTCCTTAACTGTGGAAATATGCGTAACACATGCCCTTAGGGAGGTTCATAATGGACATATTGAAGGCTCAGAAGTCCTCTTAGTCAGGAATCTGCTGAACTTTATCCAAGTCAGTTCTTGCCCTTCCACCCATCCCCACTCCCTGCACAGAATGGGGAATGCTGACTCAGAAGTCTCATCTCCTGAACATGCTGATGTGGGCCCACCCCTTTCCGTATCACATACCCCAAAAGCTGTTTTCCTCCCAATGCAAAGCTCTTGATTTTCTCATGTTAAACACATAGTAGGTGCTCATTTTAAAAAATCTGCTGGCTTGACTCCCAAAGAGAGAACCAAGATGGCGGCATAAGGTATAAACCTGTGCGTGCTGCCCACCACAACAACATCGAAACTACAACTATAAGACAAAACAGTTATCATCCAGAACCATGGGAAAGCTGGCCAAGTGGAAGTTCTACAACTAGAAGGAAAGAAAGAAGCGCATCAAGACTGGGTAGGAGGTGCAGAGGCACCAAGAACAGAAGTACAAAGGCACGCGAGGCAGGCTGCACCTGGATGCGCGGTTTTTTTCAATTGGAAGGAGATAAAAGCTCTCGAATGCACTGAGCTCGTTTAAGTCGAGATTCTGGGGTCCCAGACTCCTACGGGGAGAAACTGGACTGTCTTGCAGCAGTTTGGAAAGTGAGGGTGGATTTCTCGCAGAGCTGCTTGTAGGGATCATTGTTGCTGTGGGGGCGTGGGACTGCAGAGATGCGGAGTGCGGAGATGTGAGGAGTCACGGAGTCGCAGAGACACTGACGACAGCCATTACTGTTTGCTCCACCCTGGTGATTCTCTGAGACCCTGCCCCACTCAAATTACATCCCCTCCCAAGCTGTGCTCAGCAGCGCAAAGGAATCACCTCGGCTTCTGCAGCCTAATCTAACTGCAGCTGGGTCAGGGAGCTCCAAAACTTCCAAATCCCAAAGAAAGAGGAGAAATCTGCTGATATCGCTGTAGCTCCTGCTGGGTGGACTCACACAGAGGTTGACTTGGAGATCCAGGAGCTAGGGTACCCCTGGTCAGATACCAGATTTCAACTCCTCACATCCATAAGGGACACACTCAAGAGGCAGACTCAGTGAGCACCAAAGCCCCACTGAAGCAAGTCCTGCCCCATAAGGGTGTCTCCAGCACAGCAGTTCTTCTTATAGATACAGTGGGTCCTCGCAGTCAGCCAAAAATGCGAAGACAAAGAAACATGTCACAAATGAAAGAAATGGAGGAAGCAAACGAATGGAGGACATAGAGTTCAGAACCACAGCTATAAGGCTACTCAAGAATCTTCTACAAACCTCCGAGGAACTTAGTGAGACCTTCAAGGATCTTAATGAGAATGCCAAAAAAATGGAAAAGGACCAGTGAGAAATTAAACATACACTGACTGAAATAAAGAATAATATACAGAGATCCAACAGCAGACGAGAGGACCTCAAGAATCAAGTCAAAGATTTGAAATATGAAGAAGCAAAAAACACCCATCCGAAAAAGCAAAACAAAAAAAGAACCCAAAACTATGAAGATAGTGTAAGGAGCCTTGGGGACAACTTCAAACGTACCAACATCCGAATTATCGGGGTGCCAGAAGAAGAGAGAACACAAGATACTGAAAGCCTATTAGAAGAAATCATGTCAGAAAACTTCCCCTACCTGGTGAAAGAAATAGACTTACAAGTCCAGGTAGCGAAGAGAACCCCATACAAGAGGAATCCAAAGAGGACCACACCAAGACACATCATAATTAAAATGCCAAGGGCTAAAGACAAAGAGAGAATATTAAAAGCAGCAAGAGAAAAACAGTCAGTTACCCACAAGGGAGTAGCCATATGACTGTCAGCTGATTTCTCAATAGAAACCATGCAGGCCAGAAGGGAGTGGCAAGAAATATTCAAAGTGATGAATAGCAAGAACCTATAACCAAGATTACTCTATCCAGCAAAGAATTGAAGGTCAGATAAAGAGCTTCACAGATAAGAAAAAGCTAAAGGAGTCCATCACCACCAAACCAGGATTATATGAAATGCTGAAGGATATTCTTTAAGAAGAGGAAGAAGAAGAAAAAGGTAAAGATAAAATATATGAACAACAAAGTGACAACAAATAAATACCTATCAATAAGTGAACCTAAAAATTAAGTCAGAATAAACTGGTGAATATAATAGAAACAGGGGCATAGAAAGGGAGTGAACTGACAATTCTTGGAGGGAGGGGGTGTGGGGGTGTGTGGGAAGAGATTGGACAAAAATCTTACACCTATGGATGAGGACAGTGGCAGGGGGTAAGGGCATGGGGTGGGGTGGGAACCAGGTGGAGGGGAGCTATGGGGGAAAAAAAGAGGAACATCTGTAATAATCTGAACAATAAAGATTTATTAATTAAAAAAACACACTCCCGAAATAGTTTTGAGAATAAAAAAAAAAAAATCTGCTGGCTTGCTTAACTGACGCACCAACCCTCTCTTATTTGTAACCCCAAGGCATGCATTTGCAAAGTAGCTGGTTGGTTTCCTTGGGGAGCTGCAAAGTACAGCACTGGTGAGCTAACTGGGTTCCCTTGAAAAGCAAACCCATCAGTCCTCAGCCCAATAAGTTGTGACAAATCTCAAAGGCTAAGGGCAGGTTGTTCTTGAGCCACACTACCATCATCACTGCAGGCACAATCAGAGTGCCAGGGGCTTTACAATGAGACAAATCCTGACTTTGTTCTTGTAGAAGTCAAGCACCCTAATGCACTAGGACAGTGGTTCTCAACCTTCTGGCCCTTTAAATACAGTTCCTCATGTTGTGACCCAACCATAAAATTATTTTTGTTGCTACTTCATAACTGTAATGTTGCTACTGTTATGAATCGTAATGTAAATATCTGATATGCAGGATGGTCTTAGGCAACCCCTGTGAAAGGGTCGTTCGACCGCCAAAGGGGTCGCAACCCACAGGTTGAGAACTGCTGCACTTTGGACCATAGACTTTAACACGTGTCAGAATCAGGGCTTGTTAAAACAGTGCTGGCTGGGCTCCTCCTCCAGAGCAGCAGTTGAACTGTAAGTCTGGAGTGGAGCCTGAGAATGTGTATACCTAGCAGGCTCCCAGGTGATGCCATCGACTCTGGTCCCAGGAGCACACACCCTGAGAAGCACTGCACTGGGCTGAGACCCTGCCCAGCGAGACCAATGAAGCTGGCAGTAGATCCTGCTTCGTTTTTTAGATTCTTAATGCAGAGGAGGGGTTAAAAGTAAGATCCCAAGGCTGTTTCTAACTAGAAATGTGTTCTCAGCTGAGTAAGCATCTGCTTTCCAGACTGACTAAAAAGGTTTAAAAGGCAGTACTTTAACTCTAATAAGATTTTCAGTTACCCAATTTGGGATCTGAATTACCAGTAAGATTCCCCCTATTTATATACAGAGAGAGAGAAACAACTTCAAATCTAACCCTAAGCAAGAAAAAAAGCATTTAGAGTTCCCTCCAAGTCCCCTTGCAGGCATAATGGTGCTGAAAGCCACACACAATCTTAAGCCTCTTTCTTTCCCCAAAGACTCAATTAAAAATTCAAGATTTAAAATGCCTAACACCTACCTATACACATACAATGCAGTGCCATGTGGCATTTGGGAGCAGCTAAATTCAGAATGAAATGTATTCATTTGTTTAATTCAACTCCAAGGCTTTTAGCATCTAGTGTGTGTGCCATGGCAAATTTTGGGAATTGTAGAATATTAGCAAGATTAATTAATTTGAAAAAACATACAGCCTCTTTATGTGATTTTAGCTTGTAAAGGGGGAAAGAACATAATGCATGTGAAGAAAAACATTCTTCCATTTGTGATTTCGCTGTGCTGGAAAACAGGGATGTGGCTAAGCCCCGGAACTGTGTCCCATCCCGCCTCCTCCCACACCCCCTCTGCTGACAGGCTGTACAGATCCAGGCGCCACTGGCAGCCCTGGTGCTTGGGAACAAAATCCTGCTGGGTTATAAAGTGTGTGGGCTGCCTCAAGCAATTTCTATGTGAAAAAGAACCACTAGTGACCGAACACATTTACCCAATAAAAATTGGATGGGTCACCAGGCAGGAATCCCCACCCTCAACCAAGGAGAGCCAGCTGGACTCCTGACTGGAGAGGGAGATCTTGGCTGGGGAACCGGAAAAGCTGACAGGAAGCCACTCAGGAAACAAGAATACGGCTCACATCAGTGGCCACCTCTGAAAAAATGGCAAGGGAACATGCCCTGGTACTTGGAGATGCTATGTGGTGGTGGTGGCCCCAGGAACCTTAGGTGTCAAAGGGGTGTGTGGGGGTTTGTCCACGAAAGGACAGTGAATGAGCAGCTGGAACCACCACGGGGCTGAGGAGGAACAAGAAAAGGCCACTGACTCCTTGTGAAAATGATTATGCTCTCAAGTTATTTCCCAAGGTGGGGAATGCCACCAAGTTTTCTGGGAAAAGTGGGAAGAAATCTTTTCTACTTGGAGGTCGGTGAGAAACAGAATCCTCAACTCAACAGGAAAGATCCTCCTCCACAGAACACTGATTCAAACAAAGAGGGAAGCTTCCTCTTTCAAATCCGGGCAATCCAAAGATGACAAAGAAAGATCACTGTAGTAAGATTAGAGCTGCCTGCTTGGATGAAACTGTTTTGGCATAAAGTGGCACTTAGATGGTAAAATTAGTTTAAAAACATGCCATGAATTATCACTTGTCTAATGCATATTATTTATTTCGTGTTTCATTTGGCCTCAATAAATAACAGCTATGCATAACGCTCATCAAGTATCCATGGGATCTGGAGGTTTCCAAAGTTTTCAGGAATAGGTGTGCCTACCCAACCCGGTCTTTGTTTAAGGTGGGGCAGCACCTGCCTCTATAGAAGTTCCTTCTTTTCACTGATAACTCAAGGGCTGGACTGACCTCTCTGGTCTCAGATTCAAGGTGGGAAGTAGTGGGGACAGGTGAGGACATCTGTCTACGCACAAAAAACACATATCAGGGCTGAGGGAGTAGAAAGAGAGAAAGGGCACTGTGTGGAGGCCCTCCTAAATAATATTGACTGACATTCATGGTGACAAACATGTAAATGAGATAAAGAATGATCTCATTTAACTGTCACACCTTTTTGAGGAGGGTATGATTAGCCTATTTTACAGATGAGGAAACTGAGCCACAAAGAACTAAAGTAACTTGCTTCCTTCCCCTACAAATCCATACCTCCTTTACTCTACATTAGTTTTCCATAAAGAATGAAACATCTGATATATTGGATAGAGATTTACCTCTAGAATATGATATCAATGAGAAAAGAAACCCTATTTTTAAAAAAATCACTGTATCTTTAGCACTCAGACTAATGTCTGGCACACAGTAGGGGTTCAAATTATATTTGTTAAGTGAATAAAGACTGAATTTCAAGTAAAACGTAAGTAAAATTTTAGAGGTATCTCTGAAGGCAAGTTTTCCCCAGGTTCCATCTGAAAGCAGTTGCATCAAAAGCAGGAGGAGCCAACAGTGCCTCAGAGAAACAAGTCGGCCTGGAAGCAGGCCTTGTTTATCCTCTGAATTCCAAGGGCTGTGCTCTCGCCTCTCACTGGCCACTAAGATGGGAGAGGACGGTTGACTCTGACAGAATTTGAAGGTGCCTGACATGCACACATCTTTTAGGTCACCAGAAATAACTTGGAAATGCATATATGTGTGTGCTAAGTGGAAAAGAGGAGAAAAATTCATTTCATTTATGGGGCTACTGGGTAGTGAGTTATTTTTTAGTAGGGACCACTTAGAAGGGAGAACTTCCACTTGATCCCCCCACCCCCATTACTGTAATGATTCCTCTATCTTCTAATCTTCTTTCCATCTTAACAAGCCCCTCCATCTCTACCCCAGTGATCTAAAGCAGCGGTTGCCAACCGGTGGTCCACACACCACGGTTGGTCCATGAAGTCCCAAAGGTTGGTGACTGCTGGTCTAAAGCATTCACCTAATCATTTTAAATTTGGAGGAATGACTGCAGTATCTTAGGCAGTGGGATGGGCCCTGACTTTTATTTCCTTCTTAAAAATCACTGTCTTCCAGAAGGTAGTGGTACAATGCCAACTCTATTATTCATTGTGAGAGGAGAGAGTGACTTTTCCTTCTGCAGTCCATTGAACAAGCTCTGTTCTTAGACAGGTCAACCCCATTCTTCCACAGGGAGTGAGGAGATGGGCACGCTCAGGGCCAGGGGCTGGCACTGGCTAGTCGATGTTAGTGCCAAGATTACCTAGCGTTTCCTGCTTTCCATGTCAGTGTTTGAACTATCTTTCTCATTGCTTCAACCATTACCTATAAGTTTTGTTTTGTTTCTTAACTCCTTAGAATCTTCATGTATGAGTCATTTTCTTTCAAAGAAGATCCTAAAAATTGCCTTCATACTGCCACTACTCTACAGTAAGACCCTCCCATCCTTTTCTAACTTACCCAGGCAGCCCAGCCCCATTCCAAGGTAGTTAGTTGCCCTTGACTCCAAGGTCACAAACTCATAGGGCTTGTGTCAGTTAATTATTGTTGAATTAAATTGGCTCAAATTCAGTGATCTAACACAGCCACAGGGTATTATTTCCCATGAATCTGTGGGTTGATTGGGCAGCTTTTCTTTTGGTCCTTCCAGGACTCACTAATGTGGCTGCTTTCAACTGACTGTTGGCATGTGTGTTGGCTAGGCTGGGGCAGCTGGGCTTTTCTCTTAGAGGACAGAACTGTTTTACATGGCAGCTGGCTACCAAAAGGATGAGAAGGGAATCTACAAAGCCTTGTGGCCTAGGCATGAAAGTCGCATGATGTTACTTCTACCATAATCTATTGGCCAAATAAGTCTGTGGGTAAAGGCCAGCCTAGATTCAAAGACTCTTCCTCCTAATGGGAGGGGCTACTAAGATTCTTTGGTCATATTTACTCTATCCCAGGCCAGCAAGCAGAAGATATAAAAGGCCAACTGTGAGAAGATAGGGACCGAAGAGCATCATCTGTTACCAGTAACATATGGGTTCAGGATGGCCAAATTTTATAATTTTTGAAAAGGAGCTAGAAATCTAGATTTTTAAAAAATATATAAATAGACTTTATTTTTTTGAGCAGTATTAAGTTTACAGAAAAACTGCTCAAAATAACAGTTTCCATTTTCCTCTACCCACTGCCTAAATTTCCCTTATTATTAACATCTTTCATTAGTGTGGTATATTTGTTAAAATCAATGAACCAACATTGATACATTATTATTCATTAAAGTTCAATTTACAACATGGGGATTTTCTCCTTGGGTTCTACAGGTTTTATGAGTTTTGGTAAATGCATAATGTTTTGTATCTACTATCCAGAATCGTTTTACTGACTCTA